>NC_029777.3:15613794-15625730 GCF_000817695.3 Arachis duranensis
TAATACCTATTTTCCATAATGTAGACCCATCATGGGTGCGCCACCAAAAGGAAATTTATCACCACGCCCTTGCTAATCATGAGGTGAGGTTTGCAGATAGGGTGCAAATCTGGAGAGATGCTCTCAAGGAAGCTGCCAACTTGTCTGGATTCCATTCACCGTCATCAAGCTTCAGGTCAGTGTTTCTTTTTCATAGATTATTTTGTTTCTTCTGTTACACTATTAGATTAGGGTATGTTTTGATAAATGAGATTTTAGTGGAAGGAATAAATCCATTCTCACACTATTAAACTAAACAATACAACAACAACAACAACAATACTAATAATTTTGCCACGTATACATTATGTAGGGATGATGCTGACCTTGTTGGTCAAATTGTCAAACGTGTCTTACAAAGGTTAAACCAATCACCCCAAGGTGATTTGCAGGGTCTTGTTGGAATTCATGGACCAATTGAAAAGCTAGTTTCGTTGTGCACGGAATCTGAAGATGTTATTATTGGCCTTTGGGGCATGGGTGGTGTTGGTAAGACAACTCTTGCGACTGCAGTTTTCAATAGATTGTGTGATGGATTTGAAGGATTTTGCTTTTTGAACAATGTAAGAGAAAGAGCTGAGAAATATGGTATAGATCATTTGAAGACAGAACTTCTTTCCAAACTGCTAAAGGAAGAAGATGCAAGTCCCTTTGTCACGCCTGGTGGAATAACTAATTTTGCCAAGAAAAGACTTGGTCGAACAAAGGTTCTTGTTGTTCTTGATGATGTCAATGATTCAGACCAAATGGAAGATTTATGTGGAGGACATACACGGTTTGGGGCAAGTAGCAAAATCATAGCGACAACAAGAGATAAGCATGTCCTTCTTAGGGCGGACACTGATCATATTCATCAAGTTAAGACATTGAATTCTGATGATTCCCTTCAGCTTTTCAGCCTGAATGCCTTCAAGCAAAACTGCGCTATAGAAGCAGAACAAGTTGAGTTGTCCAAGAGAGTGCTTAACTATTGCAAAGGCCTTCCTTTAGCAATAAAAATCTTGGGTTCCTTCCTTAAAGGAAAAACTCAACAAGAGTGGGAAAGTGAACTGGCCAAACTTGAAAAGACGCCTGATGAAAAAATCCAAAGAATATTACGATTGAGTTATAATGAATTAGATCGTAATGATCGGAATATATTTTTGGAACTTGCATGTTTCTTTGATAGAAATACAGAAGAAGAAGAGCAGATAAAATCTCTTCTTGATCACTGTGGATACACAACTACTATCGGGTTGACAAATCTTTGTAATAAAGCTCTTATTTCCATTTCAAACGATTGTGTGTCAATGCATGACTTAATTCGAGAAATGGGCCGTGAAATTGTTCGCGGAGAATGTCTAGATGATCCAGGAAAACGCAGTAGACTATGGGATTCTTGTGATACCTATGAAGTACTGAAATACAATAAGGTAAGCAATTGATGATTACCTAGATTGTAATTTTGTCACATTTATTTTTGTGGAAGTTTGATATATATTTAAGGGGAATGCTAGGGGGACAATGACTTTATTGAACAATATGAACAACCACCAATCAAATAAAAACACACTACACCTCCAAATTAACCTTCTAAATTTTAATATTAAAATAACCATCCGTACACTAATAAAATGAACATCCGATATATCTATTGTTTACATTGTTTAATATTTTCATTGTTCACCTATACTTTTCCTTTCATAATTCATCACGTCGCACCACATAAGCACAAATAACAAGCATTGAAACTGGGCTACCATAATTGAGTGAAATTTTGATGATTTTTAGATATGTTTGAACGAAAAAAAAGAAATGATATATAATGGTATAAAAAAATAATTTTATTCTTATATTTTATAAAATAATTTTAGTATATATTTTTTTATTTTTTTAAACAAATACACTCTACAAGAGTGATGATAATTAGATTGTACTTATTCATGGTCTTTGTTAGTATGTTTACAATTTAGCTGACACAAATATAAGGTTGGTGTGTTTTTTTTTAGAATTGAGAAATTGAGATTGAGTATTATATTTGGTAATCAGAAATAAAAATTGAAATTTTAATCTAAAATATAAAATTTTAATTCTTTTAGTAATTTTAGAAAATGAGAATATATTAAACTAAAATTTTTAAAGATAGAAAAATTAAAATTCTAATAATATTTTTTTAAAAAATCTTCATTTAATTTTTTAAATTTTAAATATATTCTTTAATCTATATATATATATCTTAAACTAAACATAATATATATTAAGATATAATTTAATTCTTTATATTTCATACTAAATATAATATAAAAATTTAATTTAGTCTTTATCTCTCAATTTATATTTTTCGGTCTAAACATAATCTAAAAGATGTGTCTCACATTTATACTTTTTACTTTTTAGATAAATTCAACTCAAATGTTTGGAGTTTAGCCAATTTTTTTTTCGTAATTCAAACAGGTTTTACAAATTCCTCCAAATAATAAAAGAATGTTTTAAAATCAATACTGAAAGGATATCATTGAGAAATATAACAAGTATTTAGTACTCATTAAGGAAGTAAGCTAAGGAAAGGGCAGATTTAATTATTTTAATAATTTTGACCCCACTGGAAACTTACTTCCCCTTGATTTTTCTTCAATTTAAAATAATATTATTTTTATTTTCCTCGCTATTTTTCTTATGAAAACATGGTAGTTGACATGCCAATTGCCATCAATGATCATATCATTACCCGTTCGTTACGTAACTTGGCCCAAAAATATCTCCAGCTTGTGAATATTTAACAATAATATTATTTGAATAAATTATTTTAATAATTAAATTTAAATTAAGTTAATCTAATAATTTATTACTATAATAAAATAAACTTTTAAAAAATGCATAAAAAATAATTTATTCGTTCACTTAATATTTTTTGTTTTATATGATCATAAACTTACGGGTGAACCAATTCTAGCCTTGATAATTTCTTTCAAGGATTGCGAGACTTTAATAAAAATAAAAAATATTTTTTTGTCTTTAATATTTAATTTTATGAGATTAATTAGTTATTATGTCAATGATCTCTCTTTAAAACATAGTTATATGAGATGTTAATAATTAATATATAAAAAATTTACTTAAATAAATTATTTGAAAGTAAATTTGACCTAAATACAACTTTTGAAATGAGAAGACGCAAATACAATTTTTCATATTCATATAAAAATCGCTTTGGGTAGTAGCGGTTCACAGAAGAACGTAAACCGCTACTGGCAGCTACAGTTTATGTGGGTTAGGATTTTACACAAAAGCTACTATAGACAGTAGCGGTTTCTGTTGAGCGTGGATAGTGCATAAATCTCTATATAGGTGGTAGCGGTTTATGTGTTTGGGGGCGTGTGCGTAAATCGTTAGAGGCAGTAATGGTTTACATTGAGTTTTTGTGCGAGATAGTTAGCTATATATATCCCTCAAAGGCATTGAGGTAGAAGAGGAGTGTCATTTTTTAGTAAATTTAAAAAATCAATAATATTTATTAGTTTTACACAGTAAATTTAATTAAGAAAAAATTATTATAAAGGACCGTTAGAAAGATTTAATTATTAAAAAAAATTTAATATTAAAATTATTTAGAAGGATTAATTTTATAATATTTAAAGAGAATGACCAAATTTTGTTGTGAAAAGACAAATATATCCTTAGATTATTTTTTCATTTATTTTTTTTTGTAAACATATCTTTTTAACAGTCATGCTATACATACAAGTCTTTTTGGTTTACAAGTCTTACAAGTTGGGCCAAACCCAACAGAAGCTACACTCACCCACAAAAGCGTGTTAACATGCGCATCATGTTTTCAAAGCGCTCCATCACCATTAAGAACGACTCTTCTTCTTCTTCCTCGATGAAAATCATAACTGTCATTTTTTCTTCGCATTTCTCTTCCTTCTCCTCTTTTTCTTTCTTCTTCTCCTTTTTCTTTGTGTTTCTCCTCCTTTTTCTTCGCGTGTTTCATCTTCATCATCGTATTTCTCCTCCTTCTTTTGATTTTGTAACATTATGTATTTTTTCTTCTTTGTTTGATTTTTTTCTCCCAAAAAGAATTATGAGAATATGAAATAAAAAGATGAAGAAGAACAGCAGAAGATGAGGAGGAGGAAGATGAAGAGTTCTGAATTATACAGAACTTATCAGAATAAAAATACACCCAAATATCATCGTTTTACACCAAAATATCTTCGTGTTACACCCAAATATCTTCGTTTTACACCCAAATTTACTGCAAATACAGAAATGAGTTATGTTACATGTGCACTAAAATCAATCATCAAAGTCATTCACCAGTATAAAATACATACTAGAATACAAATAATACATTGAAAATAAATTAAAGTACACATATATTTATACACAAATATATTGGTGGTTGATTTTAGTGTATAAATAGTATTTTTGTACAGAAAAATATTTTCTCTAACGCTGGATTTTTTTCTTCTTCTTCTTTTCCTTATTTCTTTCTTTCTTTTAGTTAAATGAATGTAAATTCATCCTCTTCCAAGTAATTTTGCAGCATTATGTGTTTCTTCTTCTTCTTTGTTTGATTTTTTTGTTTTTATTCTTGTTAAGAGAATAAAACAAGAAGAAACTTGAGAAGGTAAAACAAAAATAACAAGATGAATAAAAAAAAAGAAGAAGAAGACGGTGATAATGATGAAAAAAATACCAGCAGAAGA
The DNA here is from genome assembly GCF_000817695.3 of Arachis duranensis. Lineage (NCBI taxonomy): Eukaryota > Viridiplantae > Streptophyta > Magnoliopsida > Fabales > Fabaceae > Arachis > Arachis duranensis. Next base: position 15,618,525 of record NC_029777.3, read on the forward strand.
TGATGAGGAGGAAGAAGAAGAGTTTCGAATTATGCAGAACTTATCAGAATAAAAATACACCCAAAATTTCTTAAAATACACCCAAATATCTTCGTTTTACATCCAAATTTGCTGCAAATACAGAAATGAGTTATGCTACGTGTAAACTAAAATCAGCCACCAAAGTCAGTAATCAATATAAAATACATACTGGAATACAAATATACATTGAAAATAAATTAAGCCACACATGTATTTATACACAAATACATTGGTGGCTGATTTTAGTGGCTGATTTTAGCATTTTTGTACAGAAAAATATTTTCTCTAATGCTGTATTTTTTTCTTCTTCTTTTCCTTATTTATTTCTTTCTTTTAGTTAAATGAATGTAATTAAGTTCATCCTTTTCCAACCAATTTTGGAGCATTATGTGTTTCTTCTTATTTGTTTGATTTTTTTTTATTCTTGTTAAGAGAGTAAAAACAAGAAGAAACGTGAGAATGTAAAACAAAAAAGAAAAGATGAATAAGAAAAAAAGAAGAAGAAGATGATGATATCACAACTAGAAAATAGATTAATACAAACAGATTTACAGACAGATTTAGTCTTTATTACAGACGGATTTTTGGTTACCGACAAAATTACCAACGGATTTTGTCTTTCTGTAAAAGTCCCATCGGAAATTATTTACCGACGGATTTTTTTCCGTCGGAAAATTACCGACGAATTTTTACCAGTTATCGACAGATTTTTCCTCTGTAAATTCTCCATCCATTTTTCGAAGGCGACGAACTTTCTGACGGATTTTCTGTCTGTAATTACAGACGGAAAAAATCCGTCTGTAATTACAGACAGATTTTTAGACGGATTTTCTATTTGTAATTACAGACAAATTTTCCGACAAATTTTCCATCTGTAATTTAAACTTTGGAAAATTATCTCACACTCTGATTACAGACAAAAAATCCCTCTATAGATCTGTCAGTAAGGTAATATATTTTTTTTTTCTAATTACAAAATAAACTTGTTTTTATACAAAATAAATATAAATTTAATACAAATTTTTATCTAATTTGTATTCGAATATTTATAATATTTCAAAAAATAAACAAATTCATCGTATTATCAAACTAAAAGAAAAGTATTATAAACAAGCAAGTCAATATATAATTCAAAACATAAACAAAATGTATTGATCATCAACTATAATTCCTAGTACATCATCAACATGCTGCTTCTTGTAAAACATTCTGAGTGGCATTAAAATGGCAAAGAATGATTGGATGAAAAAAGTTAAACCTCTAAACCAAGCATCTACAACAACGAATCAGCAGATATCTATATTCTTTCTTTTTCTACCACTCACACAGGCCCAGTCATCCATTTTCGACACTTCTATGCCTTCTAAGAATAGTGAATATTTTTGTAATAAGTTATGACCTGCATAAGGAACAAAGAAGATGAATTTAGGAGGAGAATGTGATTCAAAGCAGTTCCACCAACAAGAATTGCATTTGGCAGCAAAGAGATAGCTGCATTCCGAATAAAGAAAATCGATAATGAGAATTAATTGAACATTTAAACTACATGATCACTTAAGATTCCAGAGAGACCAATAATTGCTCCAGGCTTTGCAGAAAAGATAATTTGATCAGCAAGATTTAACAGAAGATTGAAAAGTATGTTTGCGATGACCACATCATATTTATCCTTGTGAGGGATAACAAAAAAATACAGTTAAAATATGTGAATATGATAGAGACGGTTATAATATTTAGCTTTTCACACAGAGATGTTCAAGGAAACAAAGTAAGAATGAAAATGTACTCTACTGTACAGCAAAGGCATTCTAGCTAACTGAAACCGGAGTAGGTATCCCAGCTCCAAATAGTTTTTTCATTTTACTTTAAGTTCTTAACATATGCATATCATCAATAAAATACCTTTAGAGCTGTAATTGCTAGAATTCCAGTGCCAGTGCCATAGTCCAAGATGTATTCTCCTCTTTTTATACGGTCATGTAGGAGTAATAGACATAATTTGGCAATCGGATGGTCTCCAATTCCAAAGACTAGTCCATGATTAAGAATTATATTCATTGCTTGAATATCTTGTGTAAGATTCAACATTTCTCATTAGAATATACTAGTCTCACAAAGAATATTCAATTTAGGATGAACAAATAGTTCTTAGACAAAAGCAATGTGGGAAAAACAAGAAAAAAATGGTCAAAGTTAAAAATGGTATTCAAACAAGATGCAAAAAGTTCAATACTTAAATAGATTTGCAATGTATAATCACCAACTATAGGAAGTTTAGCAACACATTATCTGTAATGAAAAGGGAAGATAAACTGTGACAAAAAAATAAGTGTGAGATATACGTATAGGTGGAGTAATCCACTTGGGCACCACCCATAGGCCTTCAGTAACTTCAACGGGATGAAATGATTCCTGAAAGCATTGAAAAATTTGTAAGTTTATTTCCAGTAACACTCTCGCACTAGTAACTTCAACGGGATTAAATGATTCCTGAAAGCATTGAAAAATTTGTAAGTTTATTTCCAGTAACACTCTCGCACTGACAGTTTTCCATAATATGAATAAGTGATCATTCCCCGAATAAGAATGTTAAGTAAAGAACGCAGTAAATTTAATAGCTATTAAACAGAAACCAAACAATTAGCAGTTAGTATTTAACAGCTAGAACACAGGACTAACTCGATTTCATAAAGAGCATCATTGCCTCATTGACTCGATTTTTAGTACAAATAGCATTTTTGTACAGAAAAATATTTTCTCTAATGCTATATTTTTTTCTTCTGAATTGAACCACACTTCAGCTACTTGATTGGATTCAAAACAATAAAAGGAAGAGAAGACTTGTAAAGACTTGTATGAGAAAAACGCTTGTATGTGGAGAACAAACTGCTCATCAATACCATAGAGGGGTTGCAAAATACACCCAAAATATACCATATTAAAACAAGCATAAACTATAAAATGCAAATAGAACTATAAAATCATCATAAAAAAATAACAAAAATCAAATTTATGAATCATCATTAAACAAAAACTAAAACAATTCAACTAAAAGAATAAGACAATTCACCCTAAGTGAGATGAAAAGTCATAAACTGTAAATACACCCAAACTTTCCTAAAATACGCCAAAATATTCCCGATTTACACCCGAACGTCTGATATAAAATGTAGAAAATTCATCAGAACTAGTACATTAGATTCAATTCAAATAAGGAATAATGAACAGCAAATTTCACAGACAAGGTTCACGCATTATTCAACTACACAATTATAAACTACTAACTGAATTCAAATTCAAATTCAATTATTAACTGGAATTAAACCACACCTCAGAAACTTCATTGGATTCAAATTCAAAAATCCACTTTGCTCTGGTTCAACTGATAATCTGAAGTTGAATCATCCATTATCTTCAAAACGATTTCAGAGTTTAATTTCAGAAACAATGGAAAATGAGAAAAACGAAGAAAGAGCACAGAGAGAGAAACTTACGTAAACGGCAAAGGAGAAGGGAGAGAGAAATGCACGAAAGAGATCGAAGAGAGAAGACAAGAAAACGCAGAAGGAATTCAAAAAAAGAAAATGAAATCTTTTCGAAAAACGAAGTTACATATTTGCACATTGATTGATTGAAAAATCTGTACGTTAAGGAGGCACGTGAAACATACATGCCATAAAAGGCTCGTTTTAGGGATTAGAAATTTTCAGGACTTGTATGACTTGTATAGTGAAAAGGCTTGTATATGGAGATTAATCCATTTTTAAATTGTCTATCATACTCGAATTCTTATTCTTCATCTATAACTCATTGAGATATTTGTTGCTGTTAATCACAAAACGTAAAACTTGGGAGTACATGGGAGTATACTAATGTCTTACTATTATCATATATAAACTAGTCAACAATGAACGTAAAACAAATCATTCAGAATTTGTGGAATTTGTCTCGAGATATCTCTTTCTTCAATTATTCAAGATTTAGCCCTTGAATCAAATGCAATAATCGGTGCTGATCTAATTAGTCTCTATCGTGAAATATTTGTAAACCTTTGTACTAGAGGCTTTTGACAGGTAAATTGATTTTTCAATGCTGCATTTGGTATGCCCTTGCAGAGTATTTGAAGCCGGAATATTACTATTGAGTAATATGTTTCTTTCAAACTCATTTTTAAATTTTAATATCTCTGTCCTTTATTATCCCTCAAGACTTGCTCGAAGAATTTATAATGTCTTACCATTTTATTTTATAGAGTACTCAACAATTAGTAGTAATTAGTCAATATTAATGTTTTTTGTTTCTTATAATTCATGTTTTTATTATTAGTTATTTATTTTATATTTTTTCTTGTAATTCATTATTGTTCACATTCTACTTCTTGTAATCCATGTTCTCATTATTTTTTTGTAATCAAATTTTTTTGTTATTTTCACCTTGGAGGTAATATTAAAGTTGTACCAAATTTAAAAATTATTTATCATGAAAAAATTTAGGGGTCAGCAGTTTTATTGAAATTTGGCTAGCACTTAACTAGCAAAAGAAAAATGAGTAATCTACATTCTTGAATAAAATCTCACATCATTAAAATTACCAATAATAGCTAATTAATGGCTACAAATTACAAAACTTACTGACCTATTAGTACTCTTTAAAAAAATATTATAAGAGAGCTAATTGAGAAAGAATATATACATTCAAATTTAATGCATAAGATATAGCTTTAAACCTAGGAAAATATGCAGAATAAACGCATTACCTACACTTTAACCAATCTCAACTCATAAATTTCATTGATACTGTTAGTTAATTATAGGGTATAGAGGTGGAGTGAGTTGAAGAAGATGAAGAAAGAAAATAAGGAGAAAGAGAAGAGAAATATCATTGGGATAATAATATTATCTTTTCAATATTTATTTTTTTATTTTTGTTTTTAATAACATATAAATTAATTCTTTTTAATAATTTTAATATTAATCGTCCTTTTATTAATTATATTTTATTAATGATCTTTTACAATATTTTTTTCTTTAACCAATATATTTGTAAAAGTAACAAAAATAAAAAAATTAAACGGCTTTTATAATTATCTAAAAGACAATTAGACTCCCAATTTAAAAAAAAATTATTAATTGTAGTTGACTTTTAATAGATAAATTAACAGTTTAACATATTAAATAAATTTATTCTATTAATATAAAAAAAATATTGATCGAAAAATTAATTAGTATCATAAAAATAAATATTAAAAACCAAAAAAATATTTTTTTATTAAAAATTTTATTGTCTTTCAAAATAATTTTTATAGATTTTTTCTCTAAAACTACCCGTGAATCACGTGCTGAATAAATTATTATATCCTACTTCTAAGATAAACAATATCCATCGCTATCTAGGGGACCATTTATATATACGTACCTACTTTTTTGTTTCAGCACCAATAATTTAGATGCTTGTGGATGTTAATCATTGGAGAAATGAAAAACTTAAAATTAAGATAAAAAGTAGTTAAGATATTTGTGTAACAGCCAAGCTAAAATTTACAAGTGGTTCAATGTTCTGTAAGTTTAGCAGCTTGGACTTAATTAACATGATAGATTGATAGATTGATAGTTGAAATTAAGTATATATATAATTGAAAATCATTTTACTAGAATGATGTAGGAACCACCCGGGTTTAATTTGTGTTTTTTTTTTTTATTAAAGATAGAAGATTTAAACTCGCAATCTCTTAATTGAGTATAGAGAGACTATGCTATTTGAGCTATTACTCATTCATTCGCAGGTTTAATTTGTGTTTTATAGTTATGCACTTATGCTTAAGTATAAGAGATTATTTTATGGCATCAATTTTACTAAGGAATTATATTTTTAACTAACAATCATAGAGAATAAATAAAAACTAACAGGTTCAAGTTTTTATTATAGAGAGAAAAAAATCTAAATTTTTTCTCTATAAAAATGATACGCATTAACAACTAATAATAACCCAAAACAATCAACCAGGCATATAGCTAGAATAGAATAACATCCTTTCCCCTTCTTCTGAATACCAATAATTTCAAAATCACAATCACAATGGCGGTCATGGCTTCAACCGCAAACATGCTCATTGCATTCCAACCCAATAATAATGCTAATCTCCGCAAACTTCAACCACCGCCATCCATATCATCATCTTTAACCACCCCAAGAAAATCCATTAATTCTACCACATTATGTAAGGCCACCACCTCCACTATTAGTACCAATGATTCATCTCTAGCTTCCACCATCACGGAACTCCAAGAAACACCATCTCCTCCAAAACAACCACAACCAGACATATCCTCCGTATGGCGCAAGCTCCACGGCGAGGACAACTGGGTCGGGCTTCTGGACCCAATGGATCCTCGCCTTCGGACGGAGCTCATCCGCTACGGCGAGATGGCACAGGCTTGCTACGACTCCTTCGACTATGACCCATACTCTAAGTATTGTGGAAGCTGCAGGTGCAAATTATAAGTTTTCATTGATCGAAATTATTATTGTTAAATTCCGTATCTAACAGAAAGATTATTTGAGTGCAGGTACCCTCGAGAAGAATTTTTCGAGTTGCTGGATATGAGGCACTTGGGTTACTCGGTGAGTCGTTATATTTACGCGACGGCCAACATCAACCTGCCCAAATTCTTTAGGAGATCGCGGTGGCCACACAAATTGTGGAGCCAGCACGCAAACTGGGCAGGCTATGTGGCGGTTTCCGACGACGAGACGACCAAGAAGCTGGGGAGGAGGGATATAACCATTGCGTGGAGGGGGACGGTGACGCACGTGGAATGGGTGGCGGATCTGATGAACTACCTGAGGCCGATATCGCCGGAGGTGGCGTGCGACGACCCTGAGGTGAAGGTGGAGGCGGGGTTCTTAGATCTCTACACTGACAGAGAACCCACCTGTGGATACTGCAAGTACTCTGCCCGACAGCAGGTACCATTCATGATTAACAGAAATAACGCCATTTTTTAACTTGAAGAGTTGTAGGAACTAGTACACTTTGTAATTTGGGAGTCACCTGTATAAAGTGGCTTAAAACATTTTTTTAAAGATATTTTTAAGTAATTAAAATTTAATATATATAATTAATTAAATTATATTATTTTTATTAAAATTAGATTAGATAAATTAATTTAATTAAAAAATTAATAA
>NC_029777.3:15625778-15627103 GCF_000817695.3 Arachis duranensis
GAATGTAAAATTTTTAAAATTAAAAAAATATATAACAAAAATGTTTTACTCATTTTTCATAATAAGATTATTGTAGTCATTTTTTATAAAAAAAATATTAATTTAAATCGATTCAAAGTTTGATTTACCAATTTTTTTATTAAATCAAATTTAATTTTGACAAAAATAATATAGTTTAATCAATTATATGTATTAAATTTTAGTTAATAACAAACATCTTTTCTAAAGATGTTTTAAGCATTTTTATTAGAATGTCTCCCTTGTAATTTATAACTTTTAATTAGTTATCATTAGTATTTTTAATGATGTAAAATTATATTTAATAATACAAAATTATTTATTTTTCTTTTGTTTGTTAAAATTATTTATTTTTCTTTGATCTTGCATGTTTGTTTAACACACTACTACTACCACACTTATCAGGTGCTGGCGGAGGTGAAACGGCTGATAGAGAAGTACGAAGATGAAGAAGTGAGTGTTACGATAACAGGTCACAGCTTGGGTAGTGCCATGGCTATATTAAGCGCCTTTGACATTGCGGAAACGGGGTTGAACGTGAAGAAGGAGAACAAGAGCGTACACGTGTCGGTTATAACGTTCTCGGGGCCAAGAGTGGGAAACCTGAGGTTTAAGGAGAGATTGGAATCCAAACACGGAATCAAAGTGCTTAGGGTTCACAACACTCACGACATGGTTCCAAAGTCTCCGGGATTTCTCATCAATGAGACCTCGCCAGAGTGGCTTTTCAAGCTGGCACAGGGACTGCCTTGGAGTTACACACACGTTGGGGTGGACCTGGAGTTGGACCACAAGAACTCACCATACTTGAACCCCAATGGCGATAGTGCTTGTGCCCATAACTTGGAGGCCCATTTGCATTTGCTTGACGGGTACCATGGGAGGAAGCGTGAATTTGAGTCAAGCAGTGGGAGGGACGTAGCGTTGGTGAACAAGGACTGTGATTTCCTGAGAGATGAAGAGAGCGTGCCACCAGCTTGGAGGCAAGACTTGAATAGAGGCCTTGTTCGGGGTCCACATGGACGATGGATGCAGCCTGACCGCCCTACACTTGTTCATGATCATCCTCAAGACACTGATCTTCATCTCAACCAGCTAGGCCTCCTCTAGATACCTACTTATGAAACAGTATTTATACGTGTCTCGAAAAAATACTTTTTATTATTTATTCAAATACAATTAAATATAGAAATCCACATATAAATCAAGATAGTCACTAAGATAGAGAATTACTATGTCTAAAACGTCTTTTTTTTTAATATTTTTAATAATTAAAATTTAATATATATTATTAATTATATTATATT
>NC_029777.3:15627131-15628041 GCF_000817695.3 Arachis duranensis
TTAATTCTTTCTGGTTCAACTATTACAACTGAAATATCTTTTTTAATTATGAATGTTGTGAAGAATAACTCAAAAACAAAATAAAAGATAATTTTTTTTAATTATCTTTTCATTATATTAAAAAAATTATTAAAAAATTTGACACATATTCTATTATTGATAAATTTTATGACATGAATCGACCACTTCGTTAGTAAAGAGTATACACATATTTTTTGTACGTTAAAATATATATTCTTTCGATATATTTTTGTAATACATCTTATATTATGTAATTTGTTTTATAATTTTTTAATATTATATGTTATTAATCGCTTCATGATAATATTTCTGTATCTATCCTTGTATATATATATCTTAAAAATTTTATAGATGATATTATACTAGACTTTGACTTAAAATTAAGTGAGAGAATATAAGAAGACATTATATTAAACTCAAAATTTTAAGATAATAAATTAATGGATCTTTTATTTTATAAACTTCTTACTCTTCTTTGCTTTTTTTAATGTTGGACTAATTTTATATGTTCCTCACACTTGCAACATTAACAATTTTAACTAATTATGTTTTAATTAGTGTTTGTTCCTCATTATTGTTAAAGAAATTAATTTACTTATTAATTTTTTTTAATAATTAAAAAATATTTTAAAAAAAATGTTTTAGATATATTTACTAAATGACTCACAAATCAATGGACAGTCAACGCTGGTGTTTGGAACCGTGAAAAACACGTGGGTGAAATTATTGCTGAAAAACAAATGCAATTAAGGTCTACTTGCTTCTAGATTAGACATACGATACGAGACTAGTTTTTAATAGGTTTTAACTGGAAGCGCGAATGATAAACCAATTCCAAAATAGGTATGCTTTGAATAATCTCCTTGATGACAGCCCTCGCCCAATTCGT
>NC_029777.3:15628051-15652815 GCF_000817695.3 Arachis duranensis
AAGACTCATTTTTTTCATTATATACATAAATTAGAGGTTGGGTAGGATAGGATGAGGTATACTCTAAACTTGTATCTTATATAAATTTAAACTCTATCTTACCCTACTTGCAGTAGATAAAGTAGATAACCCTATCCGAACGGATTAGTATATCTACGGGTAGGGTATATATTCAATTGCACACTTTTTTTAATTTAAAGTGTTTAGTTATTTGGTTAAGATTATTATTAACAAAAAGTTTTTTATTTTTTAATAAATATATTTAAAATTTAAAATTTATCCTTTTTAAACATTTTAAATTTATAATCATAAATAACACGTGCTTTTAACTAAAGTCTTATTTAAATAATAAACTTTTATAGATATACTATGAATTCTAAAATTAGAAGAAAGACTTAGCTAAGGTAGTCAGACAAAATTTATAAAAAAGATGATGGATATTCTAACTAAGATTCTACAATAATTATCTTTATAAAAAATAATTTTTTATTAGAGACTGAATTATAGAATTTAACTTTAATGTATTATAAAAATATTATTTTTATTTAAAAACATTGTTTCTTTTTAAATTGTTATCTTTTTGTGTAGGTCACACTTTTAAAGTGTAGGTAAATTTATCTTCAAAGACACAACAAATCCAACAACGAAAACATTACCATGCAATCAACACTGGAGCATAACCAAAAAAACGTCCTTCAATTCCTAATGTCTTAACTCTTCATAGAGCCTCACTCTTGTCTCCCCAACCCATCAGAGTTCCATCCTCTGATCGTGACCAGTCACTTCCTACTCTTCCTCCATTTTCCCTTTTTCCCTTCCCAGATTCTCTTTCTCTCCGATATTCACTCCTAGGGTTAAAAAAAATTTCAAAAAATAAATAATAATTACGTTAAATATATACTTAAAAACCGGCCATTAAATTAATTATTTGTATTAAATATATATTAAAAATAAATTAAATAATATATAATTACTGATTTTTAGTGTGCATCTCGCCTTTTGTAAAAATCAATACATTTATATTTGGTTTTTGTCAAACTATTTTTGCATAAAATTACTTATTTTTATTAACTATTTTCTTTTTTGAATAAAATCTTTTTAATGTAGTTCTTTTCTAATTTATTACTTCTCATAATTCGATAATAATATACTTAAATTTCAAGCTCAACAAGTTTAATCATTCAGTTGATGATGAGGACCTTAAAGTATTATATTAACAACTGAAAAAAGAATTTACTGTAATCTATTTAAATAAGATAATTATGTTTATCATTGGCAGTTCTTACAATGCAATTCACAATTTTCAGAACTTATTAAATCAACATTATTAAACATTGGCGGCAGAAACATATGAAATTACAACTTGATATTACCACTTGTTTGATGATATTATCTTCATATTTTCATAACTTGACTTTTTAAATTAACCAACTAAAAATGTTTCTTAACAAAAAACCAACATCTATGATTACTTGAATTTTCTTTAAATTTTCAATATCCTTTAGTAAAGCGGTGAAAAATTTGTAAGTTGATTTTATAATGAGCAATGCTAGGGGACAGCAATTTTTGTGATTGTTAGCCATCAACTAGCCATCAATGATGATTTGATGGTGTGAGATTGGTATGAGATTTCATCCAATGGCTCACCTTCCTCTGCTGGTTACATGCTGGCCAAAATTCAATAAAACTGCTGGCCCCTAGACTTTTCCTTTTATAATTATTACTAGCCTTAGTACAATTTTTCTATTCCAATGCAAATTCAACTATAAAATGAGGTGGTTATCCTTTTTTTTATAAGAACGATGAGATTTTCTATTACCATAATTGTAATATCGATATTAGGTGAAATTTCAGGTACAGTCAACTTAACATAAAGTCGATAATTGAGAGTTATTAGATAAAAATTTTGTCAAATCATTTAAATTATTTAATGACTCTCACTTATCAACTTCATGTGACTACACCTGAGTTTTCACATCGATATTATTATAGAATTTTCCTTTTTGGTTGGTCTAGTCATCATCGTCATCAATCATGCATGCACCATCCCAATTAAATGGTTTCAAATTGACACGTTTATAATTTGGAAAAGGAAAACATTGAGGAAGGACAAAATTAAAGGATAGGAATGAAAGAAAGAAATTAAATCATGAATCAAAATCTAACTATAAATATAGTAGCAGACGCAATACACATGCATCAACACAAGCTCAACCATAGCCAGTAGAAATAAGTATCATACTACATATACATCCTGTATCTAGTAATTATTCCAAATTAAAGAAGCTTACATTAATTCCAACTTGCAAGTTCGAAATTAATTCCAAAAGATCAAAATAATATAGCAATGGCCACCACTTCAATCTCAAACATGGTGGTTACCTTGGAAGCCAAGAATCCCCCTAAACTACAAGCAGCACCAGCAGCATCTTCATCATCTCACACCCTGGTCACCACCACAAGAAAACCCAGCATCATGACATGCAAAGCCGCCATAAGCACCCAACTCAAACCAGAGCGACCAATGCCCCCGAAACAAGAACAACTGGACATATCATCCGTATGGCGAAAGCTCCACGGGGAGGACAAGTGGGCCGGGCTTCTTGACCCGTTGGACCCTGGCTTGCGGCTTGAGATAATCCGGTACGGCGAAATGGCACAGGCCACGTATGATTCCTTCGACTACGACCCATACTCCAAGTATTGTGGAAGCTGCAGGTACCCACATGAGAAGCTGTTCCAGTACCTTGACATGACGCACATGGGCTACACCGTTTCACGCTACATCTACGCGACGGCCAACGTCAGCCTGCCCAGCTTCTTCAAGAGGTCCAGGTTCCCTCACAAGATGTGGAGCGACAGGGCCAACTGGGCCGGCTACATCGCCGTTTCCGACGACCAAACCAGCAAGAGCTTGGGGAGGAGGGACATAGCCATTGCGTGGAGGGGGACGGTCACGCACACCGAGTGGCTGGCGGATCTCACGAACTACCTCAGGCCTTTATCTCCGGAGATTCCTTGCGGCGATCAAGGGGTGAAGGTGGAGGCGGGCTTCATGGATCTTTACACTGATAAGTCCCCGCAGTGCCGTTTCTGCAAATACTCTGCCAGACACCAGGTTAATTCCTGTTTAACCTTAACTAATATATAGTTAGGGCATGTTATTTTTCTTGATGAGTCTTGATATTATGAAAAATATAATTAAGAATGGAAAACATATACATAAAAATTTTAATATTTCGTTAATTAGGAGATGGGAAATAACAAAAGCAATATAATAAGCTTTTGTAGCTTGAAATTTTTGGGAATTACAAATTAAGGGCGGCTCCTCTTTATCTCCAAGGAGTAGTGGTCACTGTCAAATAAATTAATGAGGAGTGCTAGGGACAGTGAGTTGTAGATATTAATTAGTCATCAATAATATATTTAATGGTGTGAGATTTTATCTAATGGTGGAGAATCATCCATTTTTATTTTGTTGGCTAAGTGCTGGCCAAATTTTAATAAATCTGCTGGCCCTTAGACTTCTCCTAAATTAATTTTTAACTTGTGATATATATTTTAGTATTTCAATTTGCCGGCCTCTCTAACTTTTATTTATTTTTTAACAAGTTTTGAAATAAAAGAATATATGTACATATGAAAAGATTAACGATCAAATCAATAATTTTTATATTTATCTATAAATATATTTTTTAATTTATTTTTAATATATATTTCATAAAAATAAATGATTTAATTATTGATTTTTTATGTGTGTTTAAGTTTGAAGAAGTAAATTAAAAAGAAAAAGTAAGAAATGAATATATGGTGATATGAATCAGGTCCTTTCGGAGGTGAGGAAGTTGGTTGAGAAGTACGAAGACGAGGAAGTGTCGATCACCATCACCGGCCACAGCTTGGGCAGCGCGTTGGCCGTACTGAGCGCCTTTGACTTGGCAGAAACTGGCTTAAACGTCAAGAAAGACGGCAGCGGCATCCACATCTCCGTGATCACGTTCGCCGGGCCGAGGGTGGGAAACTGGAGGTTCAAGCAGAGGCTGGAGTTGGATCACGGCGTGAAGGTGCTTCGGGTTGTGAACACTCACGACATTGTTCCGAAGTCGCCGGGATTCATCATCAACGAGAGCTCGCCGGAGTGGGTGTACAGACTGTTCAAGTGGTTGCCTTGGAGCTACGCTCACGTTGGGGTGCAGCTGGAGTTGAACCACCGGGACTCACCTGAGTTGAACCCTAATGGTGATGCTTCTTGTGCTCATAACTTGGAGGCTTATTTGCATCTCATTGATGGGTTAGTAATTTACTTCATTCTTAATTGCTTTAATTACTTTTGTTAATGTATGTGTGATGCAACTCATGAGTCTCATCTTTCTATATAGATAGAAATATAATTACATGAATCAATATCATGGACCCTGCATTTAAAATATGATATGATCTCATTTGTCACGCGTTGAGGGGGGACCAGGAGGACCATGGATCCCTTATATAATAAGACATTTCAGTGTGTTTTATATATTTGGATATTTCATCACCGCAAAAGATACCTAACACTAGCAACATATACCTCTGGTTTTAAGTTCGATGCTTTTTATTTTGATGGCCTTATATTAGTCATTCTCGATTTACCTTAATAAAACTAGTTTCTCAGGGTTTTTACAAGGGATAAAGTCTGTGTCATATATTTATATGTATTTTAAACGAAAGGCATATATAAATTTCGGTAGATAACAACATTGTTAATTAACGGCTCTTAAATTGAAATCTTATTAGCTTTCATTAAGGTGAATGTAAGTGCAGATACCAGGGAAGCAATCTTGGATTTAAGTCAGCGACTGAGAGGGACGTTGCATTGGTGAACAAGAGCTGTGATTTTGTGAAAGACGAACACTCAGTGCCACCGGTGTGGTGGCAGGACATGAACAAGGGCCTGGTCAGGGGTTCAGATGGTCTCTGGAGGCAGCCAGAGCGCCCAAGACATGTCGACCACCCGGAAGATATTGATCACCATCTCAACCAACTAGGCCTCCTTCAATCCCAATCTTGAGTCAAGCTCTTCGCTTAATTAGCGCATGGACTTCATTTTATGAATGAATAAGTGTTATACAAACTAATAAACACAAAATTACAAGTAGTACTCCTCCATAATGCTACAGACAGCTGTTTAGTTGTAATATTTGAGAAAACAATTATTACATGATGTGATATTTATACAAATCCAAAGTTCGAGCTCACTTGAGTATTGGTACTAAATCTTTTTTTGTTCTCAAGACTAAACATGACGACGTTGCAAAAAATGATGCTGCGATATAAAAGTATAGCACTTGTTAAAACAACCATATCATAAGAAGTGAATTCTCTCAACTGAATCATCTTGTGGAATTCATATTAGAACATATATAGTCAATCAATAGTAGTGTAAATATAGAAGGAGTTGGTTGGAATAAACATGTTCTCTCGGAGATTTTTCCAGAACAAATCAAGGAAAAGATTCTAAGAACTCCGATCAGTTTAATTAAGACAGGATATCATGAAGCAATGATGGAAGGATATATGGGAAGCTGGGAACTAAAGACACCCCAGAAAATAAAAATGGTTCTTTGGAAAACATCACAAGATATACTGCCGGTTTACAACAATCCTTTCAAAAAGAAACTACTAATAATCCTACATGTCATATTTATAGGGAGGACTTGGAGACATCGGAGCATGTCCTATTACTTTGCCAATGGACAGAGGCAGCTTGGTTTGGAACGCAAATTCAGAACAATCCAACAAAAGGGAAAGAACATTTGTTTGTTCGTTTTTGTTTCCTTTCTTCTTTTTCCTTTTTCCAAAAGCCCCCAGGCCCAAAACAAGTTCAACCATTGTAATTGAAATGGATCCGTAACAAGCCCAAAAATAAAAATAGATCCAGAGTAGAGATCAGTCAAATCATAAATACCACTAACTCATTCCAAGGAAAGGGGCCTGGGAATGAAGGAGAAACAGGTTAAATTACAAGAGGCGCATTTGCCTCCTTACTGGCCTCAACAGCATGGCATAATTACATCATAAAATCAAAGAATCCATCCAAACGAACCACAACAGGATACATCGTGTTCCCGTGAAATGCTCAGCTGCCACATATCATTCTGAAATTCCTTTCCTTTTTTATATTTTGATTACTATGAAAATTAATTTCACATAATGACAATCTGCTTGGTTCAACATTATACACAAGACAACTTATTGAAATTACATATCACCTTATAATTTCATGTGGTAATATTTATTAAAACGTTGCAAACATACAAATTGAAGATTTCTAACAGCTCCACAGAACTACAAAACTTGGTTCTTCTGCCCTATTATGCTTGCAGCATAAGAACAAGCACAGCGTTTTGGGCATATGGCAGAAGTACTTTTCAAAAAGTATATTAATCTTGACCTTTAAAGCACCAGCAGGTTTCCTTTAAGAATGACAATAGAAGCAGCGTATTGATGTTAAGTTCCAGCTACAGCTTTGACTTCACACTCACTCCTTCCCTGGAATAAATTAAATATCATAATCATTACTCGCCTAGAAGTTTATTAACAGATTTTCTTCACCAGCAAATAAGAACTTACTGGCATCATGAATAATTCATGACATACATTAAAAGAAAAGACAGCAAAAACTGTTGATATGATAGAGACAAGCAACTAATTAGGTGCATAGGACTCTTTGTAAGTTGAGGAAGGAGGATGGCAGAATATCTAGAGGCTTTGAATTCCCAACTTCAAAACAAAGGATTTAATTTATTATATCTTACTGCAAGGTGTTCATTTTGTGTCCAAAATACACGGCATCATGTGTCCCAAGATGAGAATAAAATATTCTAGCAGATTAGAGTCCTTCACTGACCTCAGAAGGATTAGTCTTTCGAATCTTCCTAGTAGGAGTCCTCATGGTAACAAATTCTTCAGCTGCAGTTGGGTGAATCCCCACAGTAGCATCAAAGTCTCCCTTAGTCAAGCCAGCTTTAATGGCGACTGCAAACCCCTGGTTTAAGCAATTGTAAGACTAAGTTAATTGAAGACCCACAGATCATTACCAAAAGAAATTTAGAAGCAGTTGTAGCAACAATCGCAAGGACCTGTGTAATTTCAGGAGAATCTTCTCCACACATGTGTAAACCCAGAACTTTATTGGTTTTTGCACACACTATCAATTTCATGAAAGTCCGGTCTGGTAGACCAGACAGCGTAGCCTTTAGTGGCCTGAAATTTGACGTGAAGATGTCAACATCACCATATTGTTCAACAGCCTGCACAAATTATCAACACTGTTATGCATCTGTGGATCTGCAAAAGTCAACAAAACTATAGAAAATAATTAATTTCAACTGGTTAAGACTTCTGTCACCTGTTCCTCAGTAAGACCAACTTGTCCAATTGGTGGTTGGGAAAACACAGCAGAAGGAACATAACTTGAAAAAGGAAGAACATAAACTAACAGTTAGGAAGCCATGAGCACAAAAAAGAAATAAACAAATCTTAGCAGCAATCAGGAACTTAGAAATCAAATTAACATTAATAGAAACAGTGAAAACAGAGAAAATTCATTAAATATGCACTAATGAAGGGAATATCAAACGCTGTTCAAAATCTTCTTCAAATATGATTAGGAATTCTAGATTAAAAATATAGTCCTAGGATACGAGAAAATGGTTTCATGATCTCAAATATAATAACGAGTGAGAGCCATCAATATCCTTGTGAATCAAAGTCAATTTTATAAAATTGAATCTCTCAAAATTAATCTACCATTGGTTATCATGTGTGGCATCCTCATAAAATTTTGAATTACACTCATTTCATGATTATCATAAATTTATTTTAAGAAATTAAAAAGATAAATATTTATAATTTATAGATTTTAAAATTTGGGATCCACCAGTCACAAAAAGGGGATTCATTCTCAACATGACACCCATTATAAGAATTAAAATGTCATTTGATGATATAAGTGTGTAATGTCACACACTCACACTTATCCTTGGGCAGCCAATGCATGAGGCTCCCACTCGGTAGATGCATGTAGCCTTATCCCCACAAACAAAGTGACTGTTTCTAAGCTTTGAACATATCAGGGAAAAAAGCAGCAACCTAATTCTTGGTCCAAAGCTCACATTATAGAAGCAATATAGCTTGTTATAGTATTGTGGATTTTTCCCCCTTTTTTCTTTTAACAGAAAATTAAATAAACAGAATTAACCAGCAGTGGGAAAAATGCAATCTAACCCCAGAATTCAGAAAGAGTACAACTTTAAACCCCAAAAACTTTATTTCCTTATCATAAGTTTGATATTCTTTTAATAGAAAGCAAGTACATTTTACTCCCTTGGACTTCTACTTATTTTAGTCCCTAAACCATATAGTTCAAGGGGGGCAAGATGCATTTTTCTAAAGTCTAGTTAATTTGAGTAGTGCTCTGGTTAGCTCGATAGAGTGGCAAGTTAATTTAAGCAGGAAAAAAAATCCAGCAAGACAAGAGCTACACATATCCAATAATTCCCCTTTCCCATCTCGAACGTTCTACCAAAGAATATTAATGAATTTCTGCATAAGAATCCTATACCAATAGTTTATCTATTTCAGCTTAATGCTGTGTACTTAATTTACAATGCACACACTAATTACTCAACAGGTAAAATATAATTATGGCATGATGCCTTATGCAACAGATACCTATAATCAGGTTTTGTTGGCTCATTCAGAAACAGCGTTTTTGCTAATGCCACTCCCTCCATCAAAGCAACTGGAGTCAGATTTATCCTATCTGTAACATCGCCAACTGCCCATATTGAAGGAACTGATGATTGAGAATATTCATTAACCTGGATGAATGTGAATACAGAGAAATAATATGATGAAAATGACTGATCTCATGAATAAGTATTCTACAGAAAACTGATGAAAACTGTAAACTACCTCTATTGCACCCTTTTTATCTATTTTCACACCAACAGACTCCAGTCCTATATTCTGCAATGAAATTGTATGTCATAAGCACAACTCTCGTATTGTTCTATGCATGAAAAAGAGAAAACAGTTTCACAGATGAATCGAAAATATAAACCTCAAGGGCATGCAACACTTAAGAAAAAAAGGCCACCTAGAAAGTGTGCATAATGTATTGGAACGCAAGTTTCAAACCTTTTATGTTCATTCTCACTTGAAATTTATTGGAGGAAAAAAAATTCTGATCAATTTGTAATGTTTTGAAAAAGAATTATGTTTTAAATCCTGAATGATTATTAAAGGGAATAGAGCCATCCATTAAACACACGAAATTTTCATTTTCCGCAATGAATTGTGTGATCAAACATATTGCACAGCAAAAACAGGAACATATAATTTATACCTTAGTATTAGGTTTGCGACCAGTTGCAAACATAATGTGTGAGAAACCTTCCACAGTACCCTTGTTGGTCTTCAAAGACAATGAACCATCGGCTGACTTCACAATAGCTTGGGGCGACTCCTCGGTATGGAACTCGATACCTCTTAAAGCCATCTGTTCCCCAACAAAATCTCTAATCTGGAGACACGGATCATAATTTAATGAGAAGATTAAAATAGTACCACCTAGTATTCACTCAATTGCATAGTACCAGGAATGCTGTTTACCTCTTCATCAAATCCCCGCAAAACTTTCTTTTGTCGAATAAAGACGTGAACGTCACTCTTCAAACCATTGAATATGCCAGCAAACTCCAATGCAATGTAACCACCACCAACAATAGCTATTTTCTCAGGTTTAGAAGGCAAGTCAAGAGCAGCATCAGAATCTATGGCGTGTTCACTTCCAGGGATATCAGGAATAAATGGGCGTCCCCCTACCGAAACTAGAATGTGTCTGGCCGTATATAGCTTCCCATCAACATCAACTGTATGAGGATCCACAATCTGGGAGTGATTTACAAAACCATTAACACCATAACATTACAACAAACTAGTGTTTCATCCATTCCAAACCGAAATATAACCATATTTTAGTGTTGTGTATGCATTAAGATATCATAATTCGCATTCTCTTTCAATCAAAAGCTAAGCTCTTTTTTTTCTTCGGAAAAAAAAAAAAGCCTTTACCTTTCCACGGCCTTCAATCAATTGGACATTGGAATTTTTCAGAATGTTCTTGTAGATGCCAGTGAGTCGCTGCAACTCAGCATTCTTATTAGCTATCAGAGTACTCCAATCATGCTTGGGCTCACTCTCATACTTCCATCCAAAGCCATTACTTTCCTCAAACTCGTGAGAGTACTTTGAAGAGTACACAAGCAGTTTCTTCGGCACGCATCCCCTCAACACACATCTGCATTGAACAAAGAAGAAAAAACCAGCACGAAGTCGCATAAGCAAGTAAGCAACGATTACTAATGCATGAGAAGTTTGAAATTCAATCATTGACGAGGCTACAGTGTAATGAGAACTCACGTTCCGCCGACGCCACCGGTGACGTCGGAGGAGATGGTGGAGAAGGGGAGCTCGCAGATGGCGACGGAGGCGCCGTAATTGGCAGCGAAGCGGGAGGCGCGGACGCCGCCGCTTCCGGCGCCAATGGTGAAGAGGTCGAAGTCGTAGTTATGGGGGTTGGCGGAGGCGGAGAGGGTGAAGGAGCGACGGCGGGTGCGGGTGTGGTGAGAGGGAGAGAGGAGTAGGGTTTTGCGGAGAGAGAGGAAAGAGGAAGATGAGGGAGAGAAGGAAAGTGCTTTAGAGAAGAAGAGGGAGTGAAGGGTTGGGGAAGAGAGCGAAGATAGCTTCTTTGGAGTTGTGACTGTCAGAGACGTAGCCACTGCCATCTTTTTCGTTACTGATTCCCCGTTCGCCTTCTTCTTCCTTTTTAGAGGTTTGCGTTCTGCAAAATCTAATTTGGACTCGTATTCTTTCTTTTATTCCTTTTTAAAATCTGGAAGTAAGTTACTTGGTTATCAACTCTCCCAAGTCCAAAAGGTCAAGTTTGCAAATTTTACGACTAAAAGGGTAATTTATCTTTTGCAAAAGTAAACTCTTTAATTAATTATCTATTTTCAAGTTAGTCTAAATTGAAATAATAATTATTATTAATTTGAATTTTTTATTAAGTAAAATTTAAAATAGAGAGATAATAATTTTCTTCTTGTCTGATATCTTGATTGAATGATCAGTGTACAACTTTTATTACTTAGTCCAAGAATATTTAGTGTGCATTTTGTATACCTATGTAATGTATTTCGTCGTCATCGTCATTATTATAATGTTATAAGGTGAATGATCGTGAATGCTGCTAATGGGTAAGAGAGTCATATATTAATCAGGTTGTTGAGTCCTAATTTGCATCTGCCTTACAGCTTACTATTACAATTTTAGAGTTGTAAGGAAGGTAAGAAAGTGCAATCGTGAATATAGTAGCCGTAACAAATCGGGCAAATAAAAATGAAGGGATGTGAAAGTTTGAGAGGAAGAGTAAATGAAGATATTAGAAGTTGGAAGCGATACAGAAGTGGTTGTTTAGCAATACACAACAATAGCAGCATATAATGAATTTAAACATTTTATTTAGAGAGACAATCCGGACTCTTCGTCCTCTTCAAGATCAGAGGTGTAGACAAAGTAGAGAGCCCATATGAGACCGAACACACCAAACAGGATCCAACCAAGGAGGTTGTTGCTCAGACCAAATGGAAGCCCTGTTCCTTCGGTGCTCAGCCTCTCATCCACAAGAGCCATGGCTGGGCTCGACATGCTTGCAGCCATAGCAGCTGCCATCAAGGATGCCCCCATCCCCATCCCCATCTTCGAGTTGCTATCATGTGAACAAGCCTTTCCCTCCTCCATGGAGCACCTCACTCTTCCCACCTTCCCCATTGCTGGCAACCCTGTACAATTATTTCAAAAATCATCTACCACTTCCACATGCATGTTTCTCACTCTAATCTTCCAACGACGGTTAAGTAAAAACTTACCAAGAACGGTTGAGGATGAAACCCCGAGAGCCCGCTTGGGCAAGAGACCTACGCGGGTGATCGATGGAGTTGTGGTGCTAGCAAAGATGGATGCCATTTTTCTTCAATTATGATTATGATTACCGACCGAGTATGCCTATTAACTTCTGTGATGTTCCACTTTGCGTTGGAAGTTTATTTCATATGAATTGCCAAATCTGTCAAAATTTATTTAGTATCGGGTAATACTCGGTCCCTTCACCACACACCATGGATATTGGATAGACTGAAAGCCCCTCGTTCGATATCCTTATCTGCAAAAACCCAATAACTTTTTCCCACGTGTCACGTAATCTGATTCATGAGTCCTATATTTCAAAATTACTAAAGAAAATAAGAAAAAAGAAATGTTCCTGACGCCCATGCAAGTCTAACCCGAATAAATAACATAAGATAATATTTAAAGCCATAAACACCTGGCGAACATAAATAACACTTGGACACAATGTTGGAACAATCCAAATGACCGTTGTTCATTTTCAATAATTATGTAAATTTGATCCTCAAAATAAAATATAACTTAGGCCCACAGTATGCGCTTGAATTAATGGAAATCAAAGAACATAGGCAAAACCCAATAGAGGGTCGAGATAAATTATGTACACAAACCAACAGCATCTGCAAGCAACTGAAATACCTATGTAATGCTTATTTTATCTTCATTGTCACTATCAAAAAAGCTAAACTCCTAGAGATATGTGAGGAAAATTTGAATCAGCAGTGAGGGGCTTTACAAGAAGAATTGCCAAGAACAAAGAATTAACTGAAGCAGGCAAAGAATGTGCCTACTAAGTATTAACTTGTTAACTAAAAAGCAACGGTTGTGGATTTCGGGTTACGCCTGGAGATTGCATCTTTGCAGAAGAGGGCAGTCAAAATTCACAAATTTGGTCCAATAGTTCTTGTATCTTCTCATCGCAATATCCAGCCATGGCTTTCTAACTCCATCATAATGTATAACAGCAGACTGCTCAATCTCATTTCCGTCAACAGCAGAATCAGAACCAAGGCCAAGAACTTGCCACCGTCTGTCCAAAACCATTGTCTTGTTATAGAAGGTGAGCCAGCCTAAAGGCAGACTTCCAGTGTTAAACAATGGCCTCTTAGAACCCTGCAAACCAATCACCAAGACAAACACATTACGTCAGACTATCATTGCGTCATAACCGATAGAAATTTAATTTGGTTCTTCATCTAGTCTACCTCAAACCACCAAAAAATCATTGTTTTAATGTCATGCGAATGTCAAATTCTTGACCCCCTAATATTAGTCTAACTTTCAGGTAAACAATCTTAATGAGCATTCTAACGATGACATTTTAAGGAGCTAGAGGCCTGAAAATTTGATGAAAGGAAATTTAATTTGTTGGGGGGTCATATAAATAGTTACTGTGAGAATAAAATATAATAATAGAATAAACTAAAAGCCAACTTCAAAACAAAGACATTTTCTAAATCATACCATTTGCAGATATTTGTGATAGACAGCAGTTAAATTATGTCTCCTCCACTGCTGTAAATCAAACAAATTCATCCCAAATGCCCATGTGCAAGCATTGACATCAAACCTCTTTGCAATGAATGGATCTGAAAAGTTTATGAGCATATTCATTCTACGAAATGAAGATTCGCTTTCCTCACAAGTCTGAACTGCTCCAATTACTTTTCCTTCCATATTGGCATTCCATAATCCACTCAGATCTTGTTGCACCACCACATCATGATCAAAAAGCACAATCTTATGTAGAGCAGGGAAAATTTCTGGCAGATAGAAACGTAGGTAGTTCAATTCAGAAGTATATCTTGGATCATTAGAATCATATTTCTTGGAGGTGCTGTACTTTGATAACCATTTAAAGTTGTCCATGTTCTGTATGTGGACTGTGGCACTGCCAGGAGGGTTTAACAAGAACCACATTGAGATTGCAGGAAAGTAGAGTGAATTGGTCACTACATGGAAAACAATTTTCTCCTCCTCCTGCATTTAAAAGTTATTATTGTCAATCACTGTCGCCATTATATATAGGTTAACAATAACAATACCCATATCCGGGAATCAACTACATAAATTGATAGATGACATTATTATTATGCTGAATAGGAAATAGAAAGAATGCTCTCAAGTTAAGAGACGGGTTTCAACCAGGGACAGAAGCTGGAAATTAATTTTCTAGGGGGAAAAAGACTTCACTTTTAAGGGTAATGGTCTCTTGATGTTACTAGCTATAAACTTTCTAAAATAGATCAATCAACTTTTAAGAGCAGAAGAAGAACAGATATAGGTGTTGACTATCAAAATATTAGGTAGGTATTTTAAAAGAAATTTGATATAGTAGTTGCATTCCATTGTGAAATAGCATATGTATCTACTACTATTTGGTTCTTTCACTGGTTTGGATTCTTGAATCTGCAATAAGTTCAAAAATTCTGTGGCACCCACAACTAAGTAATGCTTTGAGGTAATCACACCAAAAAGTCAAACTTCAAATTGGATAAAAATAGTTGAGAATTAAATGCCAATTAAAATGTATCATCGGTTCAAGAAGGATGACAATAAGAACAAGTGGTGCCATGCACAAATGTGGATTCTTATTTCTTGATCTTACAATCACCAACTTCACAGTTAGATAATGGTCAAACATAAAAGGTTTTATATCTTATACATTAATTACAATAGAGAGAAGCACTTTAGCCTGACATGGAAGAGATACGAGAGAAGCATAGTTTTCCCTACTTTGAATTTGCTAGTTATATTTTGGTTATTTTCCCCTTTCCATAAATTGTATGAGGATCAATAATAGCCAAAGTTAAATCAAAGAGAATCCAAATTAAAAACAAAATGATAATAGTCAGTCAATATTCTATATAAAAAGAAAAGGGGTTTACCTTAGCAGCAGAGACAGTAGAGTTAACAACCACTGCAGATGCCAAAACATTGTCAGAGAACACAGCATAGTGATAAAGTTTTGGATCATTAAACTTGTTTTCATTTGGGAACTTCCTCTGCTCGGGTCCGAGTGCAAAGTAGTCGGCAGTTAGCCGCATAGAAAGACAGTGAAGACCTTTTGGGGTGGTCCTTGCAGCAAGATGAACAAGATATGTTGCTTGACGTTGCTGAGAACGAAGTTGCTCTTCAACATTATGATTCATCGCACGGAGCTTAGAAGCCATAGAAGAGCAATCTGGGAAAGCTCGGTTGGCTTTAGATAGTGAAGCCTCCATGTGCCTCATTTTCTGCAAAGCACTGTGAACTTCACTTGTTTTCAGATTGAAAAACAACTCAATTTTCTTTTCACAGTTCATATCACATAAATTTACTGAATACATTCTGCTTCATTAATTTTGTACTAGAGAACATGAAATCACCAAGTTTTCACACACCATAAACTGAACATCAAATAAATGCAGTTGTAGAGAAGTCTTTACCTCCTTGGCAGATCTGAATCATAGGTAGCTTCTCCAGCTACGCGTTCCATATCTTTAATTCGCAGTTTCAACTCCTTGACCAAGTGAGAGTTGCTGCCTGGGGGAGCAAAGCTCAAGTATGCTCGAGCTCTAACTATTTGATCCTTTATTTCCTCAACCTTGTGATTTGTCACTTTACGGTATTGAGATCGCGAATTCTGATGGCGGCGAGTTGCTTTACGATCAGATTGCTTATCTCCCACTTCAATATTCTCACTTCTTGTACTTTGGGAGTTGGTGGATATATCCAGATTGTGCATAACTGTCTCGTTTAAATTCCTCTGTAAATAAAATAATAAATCAACAAATTAATATAAGATTGTTAAGATAAATATCCAATTGCATTTATGTATTCAGCAAATACATGTAGACACATAATTGTCACCAAGAACGAATGCTATTTCTTTGTCTTATAAATCATTTGCCTCTCCAGCGAAGATTTGACATCTAGTTAAAAGTACGGAGTAGCCAAAAATGACATAATTATATTCAGACATCTGACAGGCAAGTCTCTTTTCTAAAATCTACTAGGATCGTGAGATCGTCTCACATTTAGAAATAGAAGCATAATGTGTTTACCTGTTAATTGTAAAGTTGACAAAGTTAGGTCCTAGTTTTTCCAAAGCAGTAGAAGGCTTTCAGTTTGCTTATACTTCATACAAAATAAAAAAAACTAAACTGTTATTTTCTTTCCCAGTAAGCAGACAACAATACATATCGTCTTTATAACTAGTTTCTTGCGGTTTTTTTTATCCACTGGAAAATTAGCTCCTATCAGGCCATGGATATTGAAGCAAAAAAAAAATAAAAAAATCAAAGTGGTCTTGCTATTACTAAAAACATGATTGCAATTAGCTACATTTATAAAAGCCAGCTCCTGCAGAAAACTTTAAATTTTTCCCATTTCTTTGTATAAATAATATATGTTAACTAGGTACATAGTAAACTCATGAGTAACTAAATTTTCAAAATCATGAAGACTTCCCCTCCGAAATAGTGGATAAAGTTAACCATTTATGGATGAACTGATAGGGTTGAAGGAAAACCTAAACATCTAACTACAATTTCAGACTGAAAATAAACTAAGGCTATGCTTTTTGATAACTTCTACACCCAAATTTCTAGATCAGCAATTAATTAAGCACTCTACATCTAGTGATTACACAATTGACCAGTCAATGAGTCGAGTAAATCTGTATTCTCATATTAGATTAGTGAGCACAGAAAGCATAGAACTAAGTAAATAAAAAAGTAGCACATCTGATTAATTATCATAATCAGCGTTTACACTCGGTGGAAATCGAATGATGTAAATAAAAATCCCAAGCATGCATATAGATAAGCTATTTTCGATAATTTGATTTTGATGCATGGCAGGCATGCATAAGTTTTTCACATAGGCATCCAATCACGTGTTGCAATATCATTGAAAATATTTGGCCGTTATAATAATTACCTCAAAATTCATAGAAGCAGGGAATAAGAATGGATGAGCTTATATAACATTTTATATCGACACTTAATCTATATTTTCTGTTGTTACTTTTCCTCACATGTCCAAGAAAAAAAAAATTAAAAGCATGTGGCCTTCAATTTTTCAAGTAAGCAATCCAAAAGAATTAATAAAAAGTGAAATTGATTGAAATTGACTATCAAAAACAACTTCTCTAGTTAGTTATTAGACTCTTTTTAAAATTATATTTAATATAAAACATTATACCTTATCTCCATCAGTGAGGGATAATCCTTTCTGCTGAGCTTCCTCTACTTGTCTTTCATGGTGATCTACTTCTGAAACTTGAAAACAGTGAAAATAGTGACATCACTGGTGAATGCTTGAGTGGCATAACATGGAAGCCCTAAAAGACTTAAGAATTATAGAGAGCACCAAAAAACACTAACCATTAACTTCCAAAAGGTTACTTCTGCTCCCATCAGTTAAAGAATCCTCAGAATCATTGGTTCTTTCTGAATTGTTACTGATTGCTACGCCAAAGTCATTTTCTTTATAAACAACTTGCTTCGGTTCTTCTAACTCTTCAGCACTTTCCTGAATTGGTCAAAAAAGGTCAAAATCGCAAGCATAAATGTTATATGTACATTCTATAATCCATGGGGGAAAAAGATGAAAGACTTAGCACGGGGAAATTTTTAAGCAAATCTTTCACTACCTGTTCTATAGCATTCAACTTCAAAGGATCTGGCTTGTATGCCTGCAACAAACACTTATAGTCAAAATACTTAATCGCATATATCAGATTAACATCCAAGAAATTCCGTTGAGCTGTCGGTCTGCAAAATTTTCAACTTACCGGCACTGAATAGTCTAAATCACACCGGAAAAAAAAAACAGAAAACAAAGAAAAAAGAAAAACAAGAACAGTTTCAATCTAAATTCAATAAACAAATTCTTTGACCATTTCTCCTTTTCCTCGATTTATTTACAGACAACCAAACAGGATGAAGTAGAGACGCAATCATCAAAATAAAAAAGAATTTTAAAATATGAAATAACACTGATCAGCTTGGGGAGAAGGATTCTTACGAAGCTTGACAAATCATCGAGAAAATCTCTTCTTCCTGAAAACGAAATTCACAGAAACGCAACAAGTCACTTAAAACGTGGAAATGGAAATGAGCAGTCGGAAACGCAAAGATGCTTGCGGGAGACGGAATTGCGAGTTTTTTTTCTCGTACCATCGGGTGTAAGAAAATTGAGCCTGTGCGAGACAAAGATTAGAGGAGCGACAACGGAGAGGGAGAGAAGAGCGAGGATCAAAGTCCTCTGCCACCGGCGAATCTTCTTCATCGTCGGCGGCGGTGGCATTGGTTACCGGTGGTGGACAAGCCTAATCGTTGTCAACAAGCACATTTACAGAGAAATCCAATGCAAATTCAATTCGATTCGGTGGTTCAAGAAAAAAAGAAAGGAATCCACAGAGACCCTAGGGTTTCAGCTATTGGCCTTTGCTCTTTTTAGAGATAGAGAGAGAAAGAGAGAGAGGAGAGGTAGCAAGCGCCATCCATGTTCTCTTCTCTCCCCACTCTGAGAATTGCCTTTGTTTAATTTCGCTAACACTATTTTTTAACTCTTTCCTTTTTTCTTTTTTCCTTATGTTTATTTTGTTTTTTGTGTGCTGGCATTATATAGTTTTGGGGAATGCCTTGAGATTTGTGCCGCCAGTTTGACACGGGACGAATATTATAACCAGTGCTTTGAGCATGTATGGTGGATGATGCGGACGATTGGTACTTCTTGATGTGATACTACTACTACCCTTACTCTTCACTTTTTATTCGTTGTCTTTTTATTAGGTTGATAATTAAAAATTATTAAATAATAATTTAATTTAATAAATATTTTTTATTATTAATTTTATATAAAAGTTTAGACTTTTTATTTCAGTATATTTTTTGTTAAGTAACTATGAATCTTATTTTTATTTTTTTGATTAAGCATCTATTCAAATTGTTTTTTCTTCTAGTTTTGAAATACTTGCAATAATATTTTAAATAAATGTTTATTTTTAGACACTGAATATTGCTAAAATCTTGTTATAAATTATTTGTATTGAAAGTAATATTTTCTAAATTGGGAATAAAAATATTCATTCTTTCTTTAAAATTAATACTATAATAATAAAATTATTAAGTAATCATAATAATAAATAAATATGGATTATATATATTTACTTACTTAAGAATATTTTTTCTATGTATACAATTGTAATCATTATCAACATTTATTTACTAGTCTTTTAATATGTATGATTCAGTTTTTAGATATTTATGTTAGAATGGAGGGAATTTGTTACTGGTGTTTTTTTAAGGGATAAATTTTTTATTTCTTATATTATGACTTTAAATTATGATTTTATGCATAAATATTAAACTTTCACTACACATAAAAAGATTGAAATATCTAAAGTTTTATATTTTCTATCAAAAATTATATTTATTAAAGTTAAAACCGAATAAGATAATGATTTGATGTATTAGTGTAAGGTGATAAGTTGATAAAACGTATTTATAAATTATAATACCAAATAGTACCGTGTTCTCATTGAATGTGTAGAATACAGGTCATAAATTTTGTGCTTGTTGCCTAGCTGTACAATATCGCTTTTGCAGCTATGATGCCACCAATCAAGCCTGAATGGTCAACCAACCAAGAAAAAGGTCACAATGTCATGAGAATCCCTTGCCTTGCTTGCGGTAATTAAAATCAAACCTAACTTCGAATTTTTGTTTTTAATTTCATATATCTTTTCTCTTCTTTTCTTTTTTTCCCCTTTTTTTTGTTTCAGTGAATCTTAAGATTCCAAACATGGTAAATTTCCGTTTGTATTTTGCAGTTAGATTTCGCGGATAACTAAAATAACTTACTTTTAGGAGTGTTTATAATTCAGGTAGAACTAGGTTTGATATGGCATGAATTTGTCCCTAAAATATATACCAGACCTATTTGTTAGATCCAAATTCAGTTTTAAATCCGATGAAATTTATACATTTTCGGATCACGATTATATTGGATAAAAATTGAGTAAAAATCGGGCCGTTAATATTACCTTCTTGTAAGCTAGCATAAATTTCAACCATTATTTGACATGGTAAAATTCACTTAGAAAAATATAACAAGAACCAATCATTCTCTAAAATTAAAGTATAAGTATAATTAATATTAATATTGTCTAATAACACCAAATATTTAAATCAATACAAATAATACAATATTATACATGAGTCTAAAGTCTTATATATTTTAAACATAAAATATTAACTTATAGTATTATAATGACTAATAACACAAAATATTAAAGTTTATAATACTTCAATTCCACGTAAAAATAGCCATCATCCATCACTAAGAACACAAAATATTAATTGTATATGATGACTGAACTACTAGGTCGAGTTCGGATGACCCGAGCTATGGTTCAAACCCAACTCAAAATTATGATAGGATTTATTTTTGAGACTCTTACCCAACACTAGACCTGATTAAATCATATCAAATTAGCCCCTAAAAAATTCGAAGTCGAGCCAAGTTTTCGAATTGGGTCGGACCAATGAACGCCCCTACTTATTTCTTACAATTATTTTTTTGTGTGACTATCTCTTACAATTATTTAAATACAAGTGTAATCAATTAATCATTAATCATATCCATTATAATAAGGATTTGTTGCAATTTACAAATAACGACAAGAATGAGTTGAGTATTCAGAATAGCTAGTGTGTACTAAGCTTATATGTTGGGCCATCCTTTGTTGGGGCCTTTAATGGAACGGTGAGTTGTCTTGAGTTGAAACAAACTATGACCTGATGGCATTATCGCAATTTCATGAATGGCATACCGTGCGCAGTACGCACCAGTAACGTAGACAGGTTTCTAGGGACTACGAGAACAACCGTGAACTCTACCGCACCAAACCATTTTGTTTTTATTTCCTCATTTTCAGAAGCGAGTTGGTCGGTTACACATTTATTTTTATCTTAGCCAATGAAGTAGTGACACCTAGTTTTTCGAAACTTGCATTGACTGAATTTAATGATTTATAGAGTTCGATTGGCCACATAACAACATTAATTAATATCTTAAACTCTCTATTTAGTAATTAGTATTGTATACTCGTCAGAACTATAGTAGAGAACATAACACCAGAAAAAACTGATGTGACTGAAGCTGTGGATCGGAGTCAGTGGAGTGTGGAATGTGGAAATATTACCTCCGAGTCTACCGTACCAGCAAATACGCCTATGATTCTTTCACAGTTTGACTCGTACAGGAGGGTTGGTTATAGTTATACTTCGAAGTTCCAAGGTTTTGACGATGTAAATAATTAAATAAAAAAAAATCTGTCTATACGTATAATATATAGGACTGGGTGTGAATGCATGTCAGCCTAATCCATCTATCCCCCATTTGTAAATCAACTTGAACTTGGTTAGTTAATACATTATACATCAATAAGATGATAAACGAGCTGGTTTTTTTGAATAAATCGAGTTTGAATTTTACTATATTCAACTTAGTAGATGGTAAGCTAGTTAAATAGTTTACATGCGTACTTTATTATTTGTAAAGAATAAATAAAAATTATAGTAAATTATGAGTTTGCAGTTTTGCCTCTTCCACGTTCTTCCCGGAATCAAAGTACGACGTTGAAAAATGTTCCTATTTTTCGATGATTGCATCGCAACTATTAACTATCGTTGTAGCGGGGCCATGATGGTTTCTGTTTTTATATATATAGGACTTCAGATCTTCAACGGAAATTCTTCTCTTGGATAAGTCATATTCGGATGATATTGAGTTGTGTTGATTTTCATTGACAGCAGCTGCAATGGAATCTTAATTATTTGCCAAGATTTTGAATGCATATGGGAATTTTCCGATGAAGTTCAAGATTCGCTGGAGATTAGTTACATTATATTAGAGGGGTAAATTCAAAAAAAATTTATAATTTTTTAAGATTTAGATAGTTTTATCTATTAAAATTTATTTTTTATAATTACATGTTAGTTTTAATATTTTATGGTCAAATATATCAGTATTTTATTTTTTTATGATAAGATATTATATTTTAATCTTCTTTAAACTAAATTTATTGGTGTAAAATATTAATAACAAGTGTGATTTGATATTATTCACATTGATTTGTCACTCAAAATAAATATAACTCAATATAACATGAGGCTGAATTCGAAAAAATGCGTCTTCAGAGTTTAAGGAGATAAGTTCCTAGGATTTATGTTACCCTCACAAAAAATTGAAATAAATACCGAAAAGTGTGACGCTATAATAAACATGACAAGTTCGAAAACGATAAAAGAAGTTCAACAACTGGCAGAAAGAATGGCAGCACTATCACGCTTTCTACCCACAGTAGCAAACCGATCTTATCATTTCCTTCAAACCTTGACTAAGAGCAAACAGTTCGAATGGAATGAAGACTGCGAAAAATCTTTTGCCGAACTGAAAAGCATCCTCTCATCACCACCAATACTCCTGAAACCTAAAATCGGTAAACCATTATATTTATATTTATCAATTTCTAACCATGCTATAAGTTCAGTGCTTGTGGTTAAAACAGGAAAGGTCTAAAGACTTGTATACTTTATCAGCAGAGTCTTACAACCAGCTGAAACAAGATACCCAAAGATAGAATAACTGGCCCTGGCTTTAGTCACCACAGCAAGGAGATTAAGACACTACTTCTAACGCCACACAATAATAGTCAGAACAGATTAACCCTTGCAACAAATCTTGACCAAATAGGAATTAGTTGCACGGTTGATCAAATGGTCCATCGAACTATCTGAGTTTGATATTCAATACCAGTCAAGGCCGACCTTGAAATCACAAATACTGGCGAACTTCGTTTTTGAATTTACTACTGAGATACAACCTGAAGAGCCAACATGGAAGCTACATGTAGATGGAGCATCAAACCGTGAAGGAAGCGAAGCAGGAATACTACTAAAAGAATGAGAGAAGGTGATAGTAGAAGAATCACTACAGTTCTCTTTCACGACAAGTAACAACCAGGCATAATACGAAGCTCTGCTGGCAGGATTGAAGCTCGCCCAAAGTCTCTAAATACCTCGACTCGTAGTTTATTGTGATTCTGTACTTGTCGTACAACAAGTTAATGGGGACTTCCAGGTAAAAGATCATTTGCTAAAACAATATGGCTCATAGCAAAGGATCTCATTTCCAAATTTGATAAGTTTGAAATTATCCATGTGTATAGGGAGCAAAACACTAGAGTAGATATATTATCTAAACTAGCAACTGGTGCACGAAATTGTGATCATCAACAATGGCGCCAAAGACTTGGTAGCGCTCTCAAACGTGAATCACACTTTGTCACAACTCCGCACAACTAACCAGCAAGTGCACTGGGTCGTCCAAGTAATACCTTACGTGAGTAAGGGTCGATCCCACGGAGATTGTTGGTCTGAAGTAAGCTATGGTCATCTTGTAGATCTCAGTTAGGCGGATTCAAATGGTTATGGAGTTTTTGAAAATAATAATAAATAAAGCATAAAATAAAGATAGCAATACTTATGTAAATCATTGGCGGGAATTTCAGATAAGTGTATGGAAATGCTTTATCCCTGTTGAATCTCTGCAACATACTGCTTTCTTATTTTCAATCCTTCATACTCCTTTCCATGGCAAGCTGTATGTAGGGCATCACCGTTGTCAATGGTTACATCCTATCCTCTCAGTGAAAATGGTCCAAAATCTATCGGTTCTCGATCATGTCGGAATAGAATCCATTGATTCTTTTGCGTTTGTCATCACGCCCAACAATCGCGAGTTTGAAGCTCATCACAGTTATTCAATCCCTAAATCCTACTCGGAATACCACAGACAAGGTTTAGACTTTTCGGATCCTCAAGAGTGGCCGCCAAAGGGTTCTAGCTTATACCACGAAGATTCTGGTAAGAGAATCCAAGAGATACTCGCTCGTTCTAAGGTAGAACGGAAGTGGTTGTCAATCACGCGTTCATAAGGATGGATGATGATGAGTGTCACGGATCATCACATCCATCAGGTTGAAATGCAACGGATATCTTGGAACAAGAATAAGCTGAATTGAATAGAAAATAGTAGTAATTGCATTAAAACTCGAGGTACAGCAGAGCTCCACACCCTTAATCTATGGTGTGTAGAAACTCCACCGTTGAAAATACATAAGTGATGGTCCAGGCATGGCCGAATGGCCAGCCCCCATAAACGTGATCAAAGGATCATAAGGTGAACCAAAAATAATCCAAAGATGTCTAATACAATAGTATAATATCCTATTTATACTAGACTAGTTACTAGGATTTACAGAAATAAGTCTAAATGCAGAAATCCACTTCCGGGGCCCACTTTGGTGTGTGCTTGGGCTGAGCTTGAGCTTTACACGTGCAGAGGCTTCTCTTGGAGTTAAACACCAAGTTGTAACGTGTTTTTGGCGTTTAACTTTGGTTTGTGACGTGTTTCTGGCGTTTGACTCCAGAATGCAGCATGGAACTGGCGTTGAACGCCAATTTGCATCGTCTAATTTCGAATAAAGTATGAACTATTATATATTGCTGGAAAGCTCTAGATGTCTACTTTCCAACGCCATTGAGAGCGTGCCATTTGAAGTTCTGTAGCTCCAGAAAATCCATTTCAAGTGCAGGGAGGTCAGAATCCAACAGCATCAGTAGTCCTTTTTCAGCCTGAATCAGATTTTTGCTCAGGTCCCTCAATTTCAGCCAGAAAATACCTGAAATCACAGAAAA
>NC_029777.3:15653011-15696056 GCF_000817695.3 Arachis duranensis
ATGAATATTAGTTCTAATTAGATGAGCGGGACTTGTAGCTTTTTGCTTCTGAACAGTTTTGGCATCTCACTTTTTCCTTTGTAGTTTAGAATGATTGGCATCTATAGGAATTTAGAATTTTCAGATAGTATTATTGATTCTCTTAGTTAAGTATGTTGATTCTTGAACACAGCTACTTTTATGAGTCTTGGCCGTGGCCCTAAGCACTTTGTTTTCCAGTATTACCACTAGATACATAAATGCCACAGACACATGACTGGGTGAACCTTTTCAGATTGTGACTCAGCTTTGCTAAAGTCCCCAGTTAGAGGTGTCCAGAGCTCTTAAGCACACTCTTTTGCCTTGGATCACGACTTTAACCACTCAGTCTCAAGCTTTTCACTTGGACCTGCATGCCACAAGCACATGGTTAGGGACAGCTTAATTTAGCCGCTTAGGCCTGAATTTTATTTCCTTGGGCCCTCCTATCCATTGATGCTCAAAGTCTTGGATCCTTTTTACCCTTGCCTTTTGGTTTTAAGGGCTATTGGCTTTTTCTGCTTGCTTTTTCTTTTTCTTTCATATAAATTTTTTTTCATATAACTTTTTTTTTCCGCAAGCTTTTACTTTTTCATTGCTTTTTCTTGCTTCAAGAATCAATTTCATGATTTTTCAGATTATCAATAACATTTCTCTTTGTTCATCTTTCTTTCAAGAGCCAACAGTTTTAACATTCATAAACAACAAGATAAAAAATATACACTGTTTAAGCATTCATTCAGAAAACAAAAAGTGTTGTTACCATATCAATATAATTAAACTAATTTCAAGGATAATTTTGAAACTCATGTACTTCTTGTTCTTTTGTATTAAAAATATTTTTCATTTAAGAGAGGTGAAGGATTAATGGAATTATTCATAGCCTTAAGATATAGACACTAGACACTAATGATCATGTAGGAAAGACACAAACATAGACAAACATGAAGCATAAAATCAAAAAACAGAGAGATAAGAACAAGAAAGTTAAGGAATGAGTCCACCTTAGTGATGGTGGCGCCTTTTTCTTGAAGAACCAATGGTGCTCTTTGAGCTCCTCTATGTCTCTTCCTTGCCTCTGTTGCTTAATCCCTAGTGATTTTGGTGCTCCTATCCTTAGTTGCTCCCAATAATTGTGTGGAAGAAAATGTATTCCCTGAGGAAAATGTATATCTCTATATTTGCTAAGCTAGAGGAGCTCTGCTCAGAATTCTCTATCTGTTGCTGAGAAGATGATGGAAAAGGCTTGTTATTGCTGAGCCTGTTTCTTCCACCATTATTAAAGCCTTGTTAAGGCTTTTGTTAATCCTTCCATGAGAAATTTGGATGATTTCTCCATGAGGAATTATAGGTGTTTCCATAAGGTTCAACCATGTAATTTACCTCTACCATTGCAGGGTTCTCAGGATCATAGGCTTCTTCTTCAGAAGATGCATCTTTAGTACTATTAGATGCATTTTGCTATCCATTCAGACTTTGAGAAATCATGTTGACTTGCTGAGTCAACATTTTGTTCTGAGCCAATATGGCATTCAGAGCATCAATTTCAAGAATTCCCTTCCTCTGAGGCGTCCCATTACTCACAGAATTCCTCTCAAAAGTATACATGAATTAGTTATTTGCAACCATGTCAATGTGTTCTTGATCTTCTGCAGGCGTTTTCTTTAGGTGAATGGATCCACCTGCAGAATGGTCCAGTGACATCTTAGAGAACTCAGATAGACCATAATAGAATATATCCAAAATGGTCCACTCTGAAAGCATGTCAGAAGGATACCTTTTGGTCATCTGCTTGTATCTTTTCCAAGCTTCATAGAGGGATTCACCAACTTAGCCAAGAAGGCCGTGACCAGCTTATCCCAAGAGTCCAGGCTATCTTTAGGTTGTGAGTCCAACCATGTTCTAGCTCTGTCTCTTACAGCAAAAGGGAAAAGCATGAGCCTGTAGACTTCAGGATCTACTCCATTAGTCTTAACAGTCTCACAGATCTGCAAGAATTCAGTTAAAACTGATAGAGATCTTCTGATGGAAGTCTATGAAATTTACAGTTCTGTTGCATTAGAGCAACTAGTTGAGGTTTCAGCTCAAAACTGTTTGCTCCAATGGCAAGGATTGAGCTGCTTCTTCCATCAAACTTGGAAGTAGGTGTAGTATAGTCACCAAGCATCCTCCTTGCATTATTGTTGTTGGGTTTGGCTGCCATATCCTTTTCTTGTTCGAAAATTTCAGTAAAGTTGTCTCTAGATTGTTGTAATTTAGCTTCTCTTAGTTTCCTCTTTAGAGTTCTTTCAGGTTCAGGGTCAGCTTCAACAAGAATACCTTTTTCCTTGTTTCTGCTCATATGAAAAAGAAGAGAACAGAAAAGGAAGAGGAATCCTCTATATCACAATATAGAGATTCCTTTATGTTAGTAGAAGAAAGAAGGAATAGAAGAAGGAAAAGGTAAGAATCCAAACACAAGGGGGAGGATAGGTTCAAATTCTTGAGTAGAGGAGAAGTGTTAGTAGATAAATAAATAAATAGAAGAAGATAAGAGGGAGAAGTTTTCGAAAAGTATTTTTGAAAAAGGTTAGTGATTTTCAAAAATTAAGAGAAGAGAAACAATTAAAATTAAAATTTGAAACAATTAGTTAATTAAAAGAATTTTGAAAAAGAAGGAAGGAATTTTCGAGAATTAGATAGGAAAAAGTAGTTAGGTGGTTTTGAAAAAGATAATAAACAACCAAAAAGTCAATTAGTTAGTTGAAAAAGATTTGAAATTCAATTTTGAAAAGATAAGAAGTTAGAAAAGATATTTTGAAGTTGAATTTGAAAAAGATATTTTAAAAAGATATGATTGAAAAAGATATTTTGAAAAAGATTTAATTTTTAAAATTAAAATTGATTACTTGACTAACAAGAAACTTAAAAGATATGATTCTAGAATTTAAAGAATGAAGCTTTCTTAACAAGAAAGTAACAAACTTCAAATTTTTTAATCAATCACATTAATTGTTAGTAAAGTTTTCAAAATTTTGAAATAAAGATAAGAAAAAGATTTTGAAAATAATTTTAAAATTTTTGAAAATAATAAAAAAATGAAAAAGATTTGATTTTTGAAAAAGATTTTGAAAAGATAAGATTTTTAAAATTGAAAATTTGACTTGACTTATAAGAAATAGTTAAGTTTTAAATTTTTTTGACTAAGTCAACTCATATTTTTTAAAATTATGAGCAAAATAGGGAAAATATATTTTTTTATTTTTTTAAATTTTTAATGAGGAGAGAGAAAAAAACAAAAATGACTCACAACATGAAAATTATGAATCAAAACACATGATGCATGCAAGAACACTATGAATGTCAAGATGAAAACCAAAAATACTTTGAATGTAAATATGAACATCAAGAACATATTTTTGAAAAAAAACTTTCAAGAAAAGAAAACATGCAAGACACCAAACTTAGAAATTTTTCATACTTAGACACTATGAATGCAAGAATGTACATAAAAAACAACAAAAAATACAAAACAAGAAAACATGAAGATCAAACAAGAAAATTCATCAAGAACAACTTGAAGATCATGAAAAATACAATGCATGAATTTTCAAAAAATGTAAGAAAAAGATGAACATGCAATTGACATCAAACTTAAAACATGACACAAGACTCAAACAAGAAACACAAAATATTTTTGGTTTCTATAATTTTATTGATTTTTTTGTATTTTATTTTAATTTTTTCGAAAACATATAGGAAAAATAAAATGAGAAATTCAAAATTTTTAATAAGAATTCTAGGAATCTTTCAATGTTAGCCTAAAGCTCTGATCTAGGAGTTGGGCATGGTTTAATAGCCAGCCAGCTTTAGGATATAAATTAGGCATGCAACAGTTGATACTTCATCCAACTCCATATACATGCCTTTTATGCTGACAAGTGGAAGCCTCAATCCAAAAGAATTTGGACATGGCTTTACAGCCAACCAGGCTTCAACATGTTACCATGAAACTCTATAATTCATTCTTAAAAAATTTAGAATAATTTTCAAAAACAAAGGGAAAATTTTTTTAAAAGATTTTTGAAAAATTTTTGAAAATAAAATAAAAAGAAAATTACCTAATCTGAGCAACAAGATGAACCGTCAGTTGTCCAAACTCGAACAATCCCCGGCAACGGCGCCAAAAACTTGGTGCACGAAATTGTGATCATCAACAATGGCGCCAAAGACTTGGTAGCGCTCTCAAACGTGAATCGCACTTTATCACAACTCCGCACAACTAACCAGCAAGTGCACTGGGTCGTCCAAGTAATACCTTACGTGAGTAAGGGTCGATCCCACGGAGATTGTTGGTCTAAAGTAAGCTATGGTCATCTTCTAGATCTCAGTTAGGCGGATTCAAATGGTTATGGAGTTTTCGAAAATAATAAAAAATAAATCATAAAATAAAGATAGAAATACTTATGTAAATCATTGGCGGGAATTTCAAATAAGTGTATAGAGATGCTTTATCCCTGTTGAATCTCTGCAACATACTGCTTTCTTACTTTCAATCCTTCATACTCCTTTCCATGGCAAGCTGTATGTAAGGCATCACCGTTGTCAATGGCTACATCCCATCCTCTCAGTGAAAATGGTCCAAATGCTCTTGTCACAGCACGGCTAATTATCTGTCAGTTCTCGATCATGTCGGAATAGAATCCATTAATTCTTTTGCGTTTGTCATCACGCCCAACAATCGCGAGTTTGAAGCTTGTCACAGTCATTCAATCCCTGAATCCTACTCGAAATACCACAGATAAGGTTTAGACTTTCCGGATCCTCAAGAGTGGCCGCCAAAGGGTTCTAGCTTATACCACGAAGATTCTGGTTAGGAAATCCAAGTGATACTCGCTCGTTCTAAGGTAGAACGGAAGTGGTTGTCAATCACGCGTTCATAAGGATGGATGATAATGAGTGTCACGGATCATCACATCCATCAGGTTGAAATGCAATGGATATCTTGGAATAAGAATAAGATGAATTGAATAAAAAATAGTAGTAATTGCATTAAAACTCGAGGTACAACAGAGCTCCACACCCTTAATCTATGGTGTGTAGAAACTCCACCGTTGAAAATACATAAGTGATGGTCCAGGCATGGCCGAATGGTCAGCCCCCATAAACGTGATCAAATGATCATAAGGTGAACCAAAAATAATCCAAAGATGTCTAATCAATAGTATAATGTCCTATTTATACTAGACTAGTTATTAGGGTTTACAGAAATAAGTCTAAATGCAGAAATCCATTTTCGGGGCCCACTTTGGTGTGTGCTTGGGCTGAGCTTGAGCTTTAAATGTACAGAGGCTTCTCTTGGAGTTAAACGCCAAGTTGTAACGTGTTTTTGGCGTTTAACTCTGGTTTGTGACGTGTTTCTGGCGTTTGACTCCAGAATGCAGCATGGAACTGGCGTTGAATGCCAGTTTGCGTCATCTAATCTCAAATAAAGTATAAATTATTATATATTGCTGGCTGGATGTCTACTTTCCAACGCCGTTGAGAGAGCACCATTTGGAGTTCTGTAGCTCCAGAAAACCCATTTCGAGTGCAGGGAGGTCAGAATCCAACAACATCAGCAGTCCTTTTTCAGCCTGAATCAGATTTTTGCTCAGGTCCCTCAATTTCAGCCAGAAAATACCTGAAATCACAGAAAAACACACAAACTCATAGTAAAGTTCAGAAATGTGAATTTCACATAAAAACTAATGAAAACATCCCTAAAAGTAGCTAGATCCTACTAAAAACTACCTAAAAACAATGCCAA
This sequence comes from Arachis duranensis, assembly GCF_000817695.3. Classification (NCBI taxonomy): domain Eukaryota; kingdom Viridiplantae; phylum Streptophyta; class Magnoliopsida; order Fabales; family Fabaceae; genus Arachis; species Arachis duranensis. The sequence continues at coordinate 15,658,818 of NC_029777.3, forward strand.
AAAGCGTATAAATTATCCGCTCATCAGCAACCACTAGGCCAATTACACACACACACCAACACTATCACAACTGACACTTGAAAAGCCAAGCTTTGAACTAAGTTGCATATTGAGTTTATACAAGTATTGCAAACGACTTATATCGATGTGGCTTCTTACAACCACATCTCAAATGTCTCGGCAAAGATGAAGCTGAGGTATTTATGGCAGAAACACATCAGGGTGTTTGCGGAAATCACATCGGAGGACGAGCGTTAGAAGCTAAAATTCTCCGAACAGGATACTATTGGCCGACAATGAAAAGGGATTGCATAGCTAAGGTGCGACAACTGTCAAAAACATGCTCTAATGACAACAAAACTAGCCGAATTATTGCACAATATAAAGGTAAGTTGGCCATTCCACAGATGAGGACTAGATATCCTTGGTCCATTCCTGAAAGCGTCAGGCCAGGTAAAATTTCTTTTGGTTTCAATAGAGTACTTTTCAAAATGGATTGAAGCACAACCGTTAGCACACATAACAGCCAAAAAGGCAATAAAAAAAAGATAAATGACACAAAAGGAGAATGGGCCGACCTTATCCCATAAATCCTCTGGAGCTATAATACAACTATACAATCTACCACGGGCAAAACTCCCTTCAAACTAGTTTACGGAGTCGAAGCATTAATACTTGTTGAAATCGGCATCCCAACTCTAAGAGTCGAACTATATGACCACAATCATAATATGCAAGAGCAACTGACCTAGACCTTGTAGACAAAGAAAGAGAAATAGCGGCTATAAAGTTGCGAGCAATGAAGCAACTTATAGAAAAAAGACACTGCAGGAAAGTCATTCCCCAAGTTTCCCACGAAGGAGACCTCGTCCTTCGACGAACAGAAGAAGCACGAAGACCTCCAGCACATAAAAATCTTGCAGCAAACTGGGAGGGCCCATTTTGAGCCACAAAAGTCCTTGAATTGGGGGCTTATCAATTGCAAACACTTAGAGGGGAACCAGTTACGGGGACTTGGAATGTTTCCTCTTTAAAGATGTATCAATCGTGAGATACTACAACAAGAGCGGATGAGGGTACTCTTTTTCCCACTTTGAGGTTTTTTTCCAATGTTTGGTTTTTACTCAAAGAAGGTTTTAACGAGGCCGGATGCCACAAACCCGTTTGTAAAGAACAATATATTGCAAAATAATATGTGAAGATTTCTATTTCTATGAACGGATATTCTCATAACACTGATCAAATATAAGACAGTTAAACAACAAATAATACTAAGTACTTTCAAACAAAAGAGCCGAGCTTCATACTCGAAATGTCCAGCAAACAAAACCGATATCATTGGCAAAAATACAAAACATCCAAAAGTCAAAACAGAAATAAACTACAGTTGTTCTAATTTGTCACCCGTGCTAGATCTCTCACTTTCTTTCTCAATTATGGCATCATCATCAACCAGCTCGCCATTCACAACAATCTTAGTAGCATCAAGTTTCAAAACATCCGCCTCTGGAAACAAGACTTTGACCTGAGAAACAACTCGGTCAAAACCTTGAGCGAATGCCTCATAAACTTTGGTCTCAAGTTCTTTCACCCTTGCTATCAATTGCTCATTCTCATCTTTAACAGTCTTTGTCTCTTTAGCAAAAGAAAGTTGAAGGCGCCTTTCCTCGATAAGCTCGGTCTCGTTTTGTTTCAGCGAAGAAGATAACTCAACAATAACTTTCTCCTTCTCTGCCACAGTGCTTGACAGTTCGATAATGCTGAAAACCTCCTTTTCCTCCTTTTCAAGAGCAAGCTCTTGAGTTCTACGAATTGCCACTATGCAGGCACCAATCACCTATGAAGAAAACAAATATCACACCACAATCCACCATAGAGCAAAAGAAGAAATACAAATCACTATATGTACCTGTAGGAATCAACTCGTCCCAGCACGACCGACCTCATTTATCATTTTCACATCATCGGGGAAGCGGCAAAGTTTGTCAGCCAAGGTCATATAAGGGAAAAGCTTAGCCCACAATAACTTTGCATGGTCATCTTCAAGGTAACACCCTACCACACAGAGCTTTACACCTAGGATGTAAAACAGAGGTGGCGAGACGCTACAACCTCTAAAGTAAAATATACACATAATATAGTTGAAAAAGGTTTATATCTATGAGCCTTTTGAAGGAAAGTTAAACAAAAGCGTCAAAAAGAAAAGCGCATCACTCACGTAAGCGATAAGCGTAAACCGGATATGATAAGAGTAAAGCAAAACATAAATCCATAAAAGAAGAGTTCCAAGATGTAGATAACAAAACTTTTGACTCGGCTCACGAAGTTAAGATCGGCCAGAGTAAATTTACATACATACTTATATACATGTGAAACCCAAAGTACCCAAAATACTGTTTACAGAACCTGTTTCTCCAAGTCAACCTCTAAGAGGGACAAAACATAATATTTATATATAGTGGAGATATATAACTATGTACATATGCATCTAAAACCAAAAATAGAACCCCAAATAGGTAGAGTTCTTCGCTTGCAGAAAGCTTCCAGTATGCCTCAGCGAGATGCCTCACGTCCTGCATCTAAAAGCCACAAATATGTATCTCAGCATGGTAGCGGTGCCCACATAACTAACATATAATATTCCGGAAAAGCCAGAGGCGATCCTAGAACTTCCGACAACAGATTCAAACTTAAAACTAACATTTTAAACCATAAACAGGGTGAGGTATCTAAGGCTTCTTGATTCCATCTCAAATCCTAACTTAACCCCTAAGCTCATCATTCCTTTCTCCAATCCTCTGAAATACCGATGCACAGACAAACAAAACAGACAAGGCAAGCACAAGTAGATATTCAAATATAACAAATAAGCATAGATATTTAAGTAAGCAAACCCAAGTAATGCAAAACCAAAGAAGTCACATAAATGCATATGATGCATGCCTTTCCTACTGGCCGTTAGCTCATGTGTCGATTATTTTGCCAGAGCCCGACATAACCGGTAGCTAACCCGAATATCGTCCTCTTAAAAATCGGTGGGCGGTACACCACCACGAACCCCACAATTACGAGCGGTACACCACCACGAACCTCGCAAGATCTTCAATTGGAAAATAACACACACACGTGGGCAGTAAACCACCACGAACCCTACATAACATTCTCTTTAAAAAACATGTGGGCGGTACACCACCACGAACCCCACATAACATCTCGACAATGGACAAGCGGTAAACCACCACGAACCTTGCCAGGTCAGGCTCAAAACAAATTCATTTTTCAAATTCATTATAACTCATTCAATTATTTTTACACAATAATTCATTTCCAAAGCATCTTTATACAAAATCATCAACAACATGCATATACACTCCATCATTCTCCATAAAAGTTGCATTAACTTACTAACAACACCCTTAATTAGCTAAGCCTCATAAATACCAACCAAAACCCAAATCATCAACAAGATCAACATCCCAACAACATCATTATTACTATTTACCAATTTCAAGCATCAACGACATAAATAATTCAATCTTATCCTACGGTCAACTAACCTAAGTTTTCACGACACATTATATTTTAGTTACGAGAGACCGAAACCATACACCTTGGCCGATTCCTCTCTAAGCTCGAAACGCTTTAATCATTCACTGTTTCTCAAGATCCAAAGTTCCAACTCCTCACCAACTGAATTTCTAGCTCCCATTATTCAATTTCAAACTTTCAATGTCTACCAATTTAACTCCAAAATACCCAATTCAATCTAATACAATCGAAATTCACTATAATTAATATAGAGTTTTTTAATTAATGATTCATAAAGGGTTAAGTAATTTCTTACCTTCCACTCAAAATTAGGGTGGAACCCAACAATTATCCATCGCTAGAGTATCCATAAACCATCAAAATCACAAAATCTCTCAATTTTCAAAACCTAAATCACGAACTAAAAAGGAGAGAACTAGGTGAGAAAACGTGATTCTCTTACCAAATTATTTTGTGGATTTTTTAGAGAATTCTGAGACAAACGCATGGCCGCTGACGGCTCGTCAATCGGAGCTTCGAATCAAAAGTTATGGAGGATTGAATTATGAGCGAGGGTTTGGTGTTTTTTCCCCCCTTCCTCATGCAAGGTTAAGCGTGATTTTGAAATGGAAGGGGAAGGAAGAGCTGAGCTCTTCATTAAGTGTGAGTTGGGCTGGGATTTGGGCCCAATATGGGCACGGTTCGTCCAGTTCGGCCCAATCTTGCGCCAAAATCTTTGAAATTAGTGTTAAAATTCGTATTTTAATTAATCCTACCTCATTAAACTATAAAATTTTATTTTCTAATTTTTAAATTAATGATTAATTTATTGGTCAATTATTTACTAATTTATCGGGTTTTATATTTAACATACCTGTGCATCCTTTTTTGAGATTCGCAAGTAGACTCAACCATCTGTAAAGTAGCTAGGGACTCAGCCTTAACCTCAACGACCTCAGAAGGTTTGACCTTCGACGAACCCCTATTCCGTTTACCTTTTGGATTCATCTCAGATTGCACTGCAGCAGCACCAGTATCCTTTTTAGCATTAGTGGTCGAGCCTTCTTTCTCATTTTTTCTCCTTTGACTGAAGAAGGACTTCAGTCCGGTGGTCGTGATGGTTGGAGCCTTATCAACTACATATATAACACAAAAAAGAAACACAATCAGACTCACATAAGCAAAAGTTTAACAAAATTCGACATTCTGAATTACCCATATAATCCAAAACAGCCTACCTATCAGTATCCCACTTCAATAATTCGGCAATAGACAACAAATCTCTCGAATCCAACATTTCAAAAAGAAACTCTATAACAATGTCGTCATCAAAAAATCAGTCATCAACATCTAAAACCCGAGTCAGCTCTGAACACCACGACAAAGGGAACCTCTCCTCCAGGTACTCATTTACATAAAAAGGAAACTCTTCTTCCGCACTCCTAATTGTAACAAATATAGTTTTGAAGTCTTTAAAAGATGATTTGTACAAAGTAAAAATCGAGCGACAAGGATGGCTACTTAGGTTAACCCACAATCCACGCCCAACTCTTTTAGCTTGAAATAAAGAAAAAAATAGTCTAAGGGAAGGAGGATGTTCTAACACGTCCATCAGCACCTGGAAAACCCTGACAAATTCCTAGAAATTCGAATGCAGTTGGGTTGGAGCACAATTTAGCCAGTATAATACACCACACTTAAAATTCATAAAAGAAAGTCTAACGCCTAACTCTGTAAATAAACAACTATACATGTAAAAGTAAGACCAGTTACATAAGTGCTCACAAACACGATCATCCCTCCTACACGGCAAGACTTCTATCTTGATTTGGCTCCCCTCCCTAACCCATATATTCGAACCCAGCATTTTCACAAATTCCTTGTCATCAAACTGAGAAACATAACTCCTAACTTTGGGGTCAACCCAGTTACAAGGGTCATTCTCATCAACCACTACTTTTTCTTTTTCCATGGTCAGAAGCACAAAAGAATTAAAAAGAAAAGGCACGAAGAGAAGATTGACACTCACCTTTTTAACTCATTCTGTGATAAGCCAAAGAGATTACATGGGAAATCTACAATGTGTAGAAATTAAGGCAAGGTTACAACAAAGTTAACACAACAATGGATAAACGGTTATCAACAAAACGTTTTTTAAATCTTATCCCTTCAAAAAAATAGTTGTAGCTCATGTCATTATCTAACGGTAAAGAGTACCTAAAAAAGCATACCACATTTCACATCAATGAGTCCAATAGGCGCGAAAAGCAAGACACACATTAAATACAAGCCGTTTCAAATTCCGTACGAAACTAAGCCGAGCTTGGGGGATGAAGCATACTAACGCGTCATAAAATCTATAGCCGAGATATACGCGAAATTTAAGCTTGCCTTCGTTCCCTCTAAGCAAGGCAAGCTTATGGGCTAAAGGGCTAACAACCAAATAATAAACCAGCATCATAACCCGAAATGCAACGGAAAGGTCGGTAACTAAATTCAAAACAGTCAAAGATTATCAGCAAAACCACCTCCTTAAGGAACGGCGCTCACCATCTCACCAAGATTCTCGGAATACTCCCCCAGATCAATAAAATATTCATCTATATAAATGAGTACTTAATTTTGATAAAAGACAGGTTCTAATTTTTCTTATTCTAAATATTTAATTAACATTTTTTTAGCATTCTACTAACTTGAGTGTTGGAGTATCTTTTACAAGTATTCCCGCCGCGGTGTTCAAACCAGGCCGACCTATAACTTTCTAGATCAAGTGGCACATTACTCGAAAGGAATTGCTATAACTCGAACAGTTTCACATAAAACAGAACAACACTAAATACCAAAGTTCTAATTTTTTTAAACTTTATTTATTTTACATAACGAATAATAACTCAATCTTAGTTGTTATTAATTTTAAATTTGCAAATGATAAATTTAATAATTATTATTATTAACTTAATAACCATAATTTTAATATTATTGGTCAATTTTATGTCTATAAAAAATATTCTATCTATTTCAACAAAAAAAATGTCCCATAAAAAAGTTTAAACACTTGAATTGAGTGTTAGAAATGTAACTCTTCCGTCCGCTAATTTATAATCTAAAGTAACTGTTTCACTTATGCCATGTGTTCAAAAATACAAAATTATTAGGTAATATTTTTTTATCAAAATTAAGAATGAGATTTAAAATCAAAACCTTTAAATAAGTATGAGAAAATTATACTATTTGAGTTATACCTCATTAATAAAATTAATAGGTAAATTATTAATTAGTAAGGAGTGATTAAAATAAAAATTTGTAAACAAGTAGAAAAGTAAATGTATATATACGTGTGTGAGCGTAGGCGCGTGTGGATAGTGATGCGAGGTATGGCTGGGGCCTGGGGGTGTGGCTAGCTAGCCATGCACGACTCTTGGCCTATTAACAAAATTGGCAATTCTATGCTGTCAGGGTCAGGCTATTCTATGATGATTACAATGACTTCCAACGCATAGTGGCCCGGTGCAACTGCAACCACTGGACACGACGGTCTCATAAGCAACGATTGAAGTAACAGGAAGCAAAGAACGACACAAGGGTAGGGTAGGGTAGAGTAGGTCAGAAAAACATATATGTAGTAATTGGTTATTGGTGTATGTGGTGCATGCATCATAGTAATTACACATGTTATCTACACCTATGGTAAATTGGATGGGGTCCAAATGTTAAAGTCCACACATGCTTTCTACAAGTAAAATAAAAATGAAGAGAGAGAAAAGTTTGCAGGCATGTATGTAAGCGTGTTAATTATGCATTATTTATAGTGCGAGTGAGAAGTGAGAACCCCACTATGTGTCAGAAATATCAATTCATGCAACACTCTCTTCTCTATAACTCCTCCGAATGCCATCACTTATCTTCTTTCTCTCCCAATGGAGCTGCAATTGAAGAAAACCGCCCTTTCAAGAAGCTGGATTTTGCTCGACAAGGATGGCACAGGCACCATCCTGGATGTGGACAAGTATGCTATCATGCGCATGGTTGAGATTCACGCTAGGGACCTTCGAATTCTCGACCCTCTCCTCTCATATCCTTCAGCCATTCTCGGCAGAGAGAAAGTCATTGTTCTCAATTTAGAGGCAATTCATTCCCCTTCAATTTTCAACTTAATTCTCTCTCTTTCTCTTCAATTAGTCACTTATTCGACTTCTTGTTACAGCACATAAAAGCTATTATCACTGCACAAGAGGTATGTTCCTTAGCTTGCTCTTCGAATAAGCGCAGCAGCATTCCAATTTCGTTTTAATTTCCGCATCTGTCTGTTTTAATTTAGGTGCTTCTTAGGGATCCAATGGACGATGATATTGTGCCGATTGTTGAAGAACTTCGAAGACGGTTACCCAAATCCACTGGGGATGAAGAACCGTCTGCTCAAGACCGTGAAGCAGGTGGAGAAGGGGAAGATAACGGTCAGCTTTATCCAAATAAATAAACGATAATAATAGTTTCCGGAAAAATATGTTTAAATCATTTTATTTATTTTCTTTATAGAATTTCCGTTTGAGTTCCGAGCATTGGAAGTTGCATTGGAAGCAATTTGCAGTTTCCTTGATGCAAGAACAATCGAGTTAGAGACTGCTGCTTATCCAGCTTTGGATGAACTCACATCTCAGGTAACGAAAAAACCACTGCCTAAAGAATAAGATCCATTTTTTTAGGGGTTCATAGATTTTTCACATAACATGCCTCCTTATCCAAATGGCTACGTAGGAGAGAAGAACTTGGATACTATCATCTCTGTTTTCTAGCACATGCATGCCTTGCTTTCCCCTGTTATATGCCCAATTAAACACGAGACTTACTTTGAAATTTCCAGACACGACAACATTGTTTTGTCGGAAAATTTTGTCTTTTTCCTAGTTGGATTAGATTTTTTTTTTCTTTATTTTTCATATACTATTATTAAGTGATGATGCATTCAGAGTTATATTTGTTGTAAAAAAACTTGTAATATGCTAATGAATGTTATCAGAGCTCGATTAAGAAAGTAAAAGTGAAAAGTGCTTATGCATTTCTGATATGTCGTCTGACTAATAATTCATGGTTTTGGTTGACTGAAATTTATATCCAGATTAGCAGTCGTAATTTGGATAGAGTGCGGAAACTGAAGAGTGCAATGACAAGGTTGACTAATCGAGTTCAGAAGGTATATATATATGTTAAAAGAACATCTAGAGGTTAAAACAAACTTGTTTTTAGGTATCTCATATAGAATCCAGAATTATCCTGTTTTTTGCACTGAACTTTGCGAGCTTATTGCATGTAGATAAGAGATGAACTAGAAAACCTACTTGATGATGATGATGACATGGCTGATCTTTACTTATCCAAAAAGTTGGCTAATTTATCTTCTCCTGCAAGTAGTTTTGGTGCTCCAAACTGGCTTCTTAGCTCTCCAAATCCAGATTCAAAGATTCACAGATCAAGCAAAGCGAGTACAGCAACTTCAGTTCAAGTGGAGAATGATGTTGAGGATCTTGAAATGTTACTTGAGGTTATATATACAAGTATTCAATATTAATTTTGATCATGATACTGTTTGTTCTAGTGATTAGTGAATTGTTCTATGGTGGAACCTGCAGGCATATTTCACGCAAATCGAAGGCACATTGAATAAACTGAACACAGTATGAACTAGCTAGTACTGCATTTTCTTTCTTTCCTATTCATACTAAGTTCCAATATGATTTCTATTAACACTACTAGAGTCATGATAAACTTTAATGTTCGATACTTCTGCAAATGCAGTTGCGTGAATATATTGATGACACAGAAGATTATATCAACATACAGGTACATATGATATTCATTTGGTCATGTATATGAAAGATAACTTTTGCTGCCTAGATAATTGACAGTATTCATAATATATGTAATCTGTTCATGCAGCTTGACAGTCACAGAAATCAACTGATTCAGGTAAAATAAAATTTCAAACTATTTCCATTCTTCTTCTTCTAATTTCTACTGCATTTCTGTACTGCTTAGCTTCTATCTTGATTCTGTTCCACTTTCTGTTATATCTGGGAGCCTTACACTAACTTCTTTATACACACAGTGAAAAACTTGTTGCTATATGAAGGCCATGATTATCTTCTTAATGTGTCTAAATACCAAGGGTATTGTTTATGCTTATTAATTCTTGACAGCTAGAGTTGTTCCTTAGCTCGGGGACTGTGTGTCTGTCCATATATTCATTGGTAGGAGCAATATTTGGTATGAACATTCCATATACATGGAAAGATGGTCACGGATACATGTTTAAATGGGTAGGTACATACCATATCCCTTATAAAAATTTCTACAAAATCCTATGCCAGACCACTGGAATTTACTCAGCATTGTTTATACTTTTATAGCCTTTGGATACAAAATTTGTTCTCACCGCTTATTATTATTATTCAACTATCACTATGATTTCTGGCAAAAACACTACGTTATTTTTTTCTAATACTGCCATATATAATTTTTCTTTTTCTCTTTTATAAGTTTTCTGAGTTGAAAATTTGGTAACTTTAGGTGGTGATGCTTGGGGGAATGGTTAGTGCATCGTTGTTTTTAAGCATAGTAACTTATGCCCGACGCAAAGGCCTTGTGGGGTCTTGAAACGCATAGAGATTCGTTCATGTTGGAAGCTGAAATCCATGCGTGCACCCAAACAATTTTTTGTATCATGTCATCCAAGTAATTGTTCAATCTTCTCTCTCTCTCTCAAAAGCTGCTAGCTATCTAGCAAGTGGGGACTTATTTTATTTTATTTTTTTGATTGGAGCAATTGACAAGTTGTATATGATTGTTGATGAATTAGCAATTAAATTAGATAAAGTGCAGTCCAATCTAATAAGAGTATATATTTTACCTACATTTTAGTGCAGCATTATCCTATTATGACCGTTTTCATGTTTAAGTCTGTATTTGGTCAAATCGAGTGAGATAGATTATGGGCCTATTCCGTTTCCCTTGGATGCGCATGCGGTTATGCCAATTAGTACTACAATAATCATATTATTACAATGTCCATCACATGTTCTGACTTTCTCGCTGACTCCCACTCCTTTTGGTCTAATCATTATATATTCTGCTGCTTCTGTATATCATCATCATAATCATAATTATATTTCAAAAATAATAAAACAAATATGAATTGTGACAGGTGCAATTAGACATAGAATTTATTCCAACTGCTAGGCCATTTAGCAAACCTTGAAACATGAACGTTTGGCAGAATGGAAAATACAATTAAAAATTACACCACTATGGAAAGTGTTGGTGCAGCGATAGAGTCGCCATTACTTACATCTTGACTCTTGAGAAGAACCTTTTTTTTTTCCTTTAGAATATAAAAACACCGAGCTAGCAGACGAGACTACTCCTAATAAGGGTCCAAAAACATAATAGATTCCTCCTCAAATTGGAACAGACCCAAAGAGATAATATCACTCGAAAGAGGTGCAATGAGCATAAGGACCTTATTTAAATTCCAAGCATCAGATTCATGACTAGCCAAATATGCACCAAATTGGCATCAAGCTAAACAAAAAAAAGACGAAGAATTACCAGTTTGATAACCATATGATATATATATATATGTTCCCAAAAATGAAAATTGAATAATATGAGTATTGTTTTTCATTGTTAATATATACAATTCTATTGTTTCAAGCTCCCAATTCTCTATTCATAATACTTCAAATTTAAAATTTGAATAGCAAGTTAAAAGGATGAAGTTATACTAGAAACTAGTAAGTGTGAAAGTCGACAGTGTCAGAGAGATAGAGATTTGTAAAGAGGGAGGAGGGACCCTTTTTCAGTTAATAAACAAATCACGAAGATCACATGTTACCCTGATTCTCCCATTTTTCAACAAAGCCAATCGAATTAGCTTTTTGACTTTTCCCTCAACATCCAAACCCAACTACCAATAGTGTCTAATACATATTCTTTTGCTATTATTCTTTCATTTCTATTTGTTCGCTCTATTAATTAGGAGGACGAAGAAGATAAATCTACCGTCACCAAACTTGAACCACAAGCAAATTAAAACATTCCCACTGCCAGTTTGAAGTAGACAAGAAATATTTTGTATATTTATTATTTTATTATTTCTATATGCCAAAAGAAAAAATATTGATACATAATGTCATACCGAATGTATAAATAATTAAAAATCTGTTGCTGCAACCACCCGTAGAAAATATCTAACCGTGCAACCAGTAATTGTAAAAGGAAAGAAACATAACCCTTCCAAGAGAAATTCATGTCAATGATGTTTCCAGTTAAAAGATACATGCATAAATAAATAATTTATTTAGAAAGCTCAAAATTGATTTTTACTGTCAAATTATTTAACGTATATTTTTTTTATTTTTGATTTTCTTTTAGAAATGGTGTTAGATTATTTTACGCCCAAAATCATGGCAGAGTGACAATTTTGATCATAAACTTAGGATTATTTCACTTAAATTTCATCTCTCAACTATTTTGACCCAGTTCCATATTTCTGTTGAACAACTTTATTAGTTTGTTATATTTAGTAATATGGCAACAGTGTTGAATTGGTTATAATAAATTAATAACGATGTGTTTAGTAACGTAGCATTAGTTAGTCGTAGCAACACATTTTAGACCCAGTAAAGGAAGCTTCTCGAAACAAAGTTGAATGGATTCAACACCTTCAAATTAATAGACAAGTTCTCCTTTGTAATAAACATAATAATCTGAAAATTTTAAAGTTCAGCTAACGGATAATTGAAGAAGTTTATCATAATTGTGAATGTATACTAATATATGTTGATGAGAAGCAGCTGGTAGTAGTAGGAGTAGGCCCCTATAATATTTGAATGTGAAATATGAATAAATTAATAGTAGTAAAGTAATTATTAGTAATTAATTGGGATAGCACAGAGGAGGGTATGGTAGACCTTGGCGCATGTTAATGCACGCTCTTTTCCCCCGCATGACACGCCGTCCATCACCTAGCGCGCACGTTAACCCCGCGGCGCATGGTATCACACCCTCCTACTCCTCTAGCTGTCGTTGGTTCAAGTGTGAAACATGTCTTTAATAAAATAAAAAATAAAAATAAAAATAAAAAAGGAAGAAGACATAAGAAAGAGAGAGAAGGAAAAAAACAGACTCGGTTGTTTTGGCTTTGGTTCATGCTCTTTTCGACGAAGACTCCCTTCTCAGCTGGATTCAGATCATCCACAACAACTCCTTCTCCCAAATCCACGTCCAATCTCCCTTTTCATATTCATCTCTCTGAATCCCAAATTTTCATCCATCTTCACATTCTTAATTCACCGATCGCTATTATTATTCTCTCTCTAGATATGCATATATAGGTCCATATTTGAAATATACATATATCTTGCATATATTATTATCGCGATTAATATTCTTGTTCCATTTTCTTACGCTAGCCATGTTTGTGTAATAATAATGCAGGATGTGAATGTGATTGTTACCAAAACGGACGTAAATATTTGTGGGTGGTGGGAACAAGCATGCACCGAGTGAGGGTGGATGCACGTGAGTGAAACCAGAACAAGCGGCGAAGAATGGCGAATCGGGTGGTGAAGGTGAAGAGGGAGACGATTGCGGCATGCATGACTTGCCCCCTCTGCAACAAGCTCTTCAGAGAAGCCACCACCATATCCGAATGCCTTCACACGTGTGAGTTTTCACTTTTCATTTTACTTAACCCCCTTTCCAAATCCCCTCTCCCATTTCCCTCAATCCAATCTTAATTTCTTCAAATTTTCAATCTTTTCTTTCTCATGCCTCTTCTTCATCTTCTGCCTTCATTCAATTGCTTTCAGTTTGACTCTTCTTCTTTCTTCCTTCACCCCCTCATCCCTCATGGAGGGGTTACTTTTGTAATTATATACTTCCATCATATATGTACAATTAAAAGGGGTGTTTGAAGTTTGAACTTTTGACTACAACTAACCTTAATTATTTTCATTTATGGTAAAATTGTAAAATCACTTAGACTAGTTTTTTTAGTTCATGCAACACTGGTCTCGTGGCACCACCACCTACATTACTATTAATATATGCAATGCAATGCAACTAACTTTATTACATTTTGGAGCTTGGAAATATTTCTCTATGGAATTATTTTGTTGTTATTATTATTCTCAGTTTAAGGTTAATTAATTGGTGTTCTAGTTGGTTAGCTATCTTCTGTGTGAAATTTTATTTCTGAACGTTCCATCACTCATTGGCTAGAGCTTTAAGGAAAGGATATATCAATATATGTGAGCCACGCCACTAATAGATATTTTTTTTCCTTCTTTTTGTTTCTTTGTGGATTTGGTTTACTAGTTTGCAGGAAGTGCATTTATGATAAAATCACAGATGAGGAATTAGAGTGCTGTCCAATATGCAACATTGACTTGGGTTGTGTTCCACTCGAAAAACTAAGGTCACATCCTCTTCTTTCTGCCACTTTCCCAAATTACCCCTTCTACTACTATTTTCCTTTGGAAAGAAAGAAAAATACAAGCTGCTATATGATTTTTCGGTCTTGCCACCACAACATCATTGTTATAAGTCTGCTAAAAATTGAGATACAACTCTGCATGCTTAGAAGCTTCCTTTGAAAACAAATTATATGTTTGATTTGTCTGTAAAACTGTTGAATAATGTTGATCCTTCAACATTTATATTGAAACACCATCAAGGGAAGGAATACGGGTAAAAGAGGGTGTCAAGATCATACGGCAATGACCTGCAAGAGAATGAGAATTTCTGTTGCTAAGATATCCTATCAGGATAAGATAAAATTATATTCATTTTGTTACTTTGTGAAAACTAACTTGATTGATCGGCTCTCTTCAGAGGAATTTGTCATTAACTGGAAATTATATGCATTTAGTTTGACATCTTTCAATAATTTATATACATTGATGCTGATATGTTTTAATTTTTATCGAGAAGTTTTCGCGACATAGATTTCATCTGTCTATTAAAAAATATAAATAGTGAGAACTATGGATAAGGTAACATGATTGCATTTAATAAAGTTTCATTTGAATTATTAGTTGGAAACAGCGACAGAGTAAGATGAACAGTGTAAAAGGGTGGTTATTCAATCTACAGATCAAATTAATGACATTGTTGACCACAACTGGTAGATATGTTATTATTTGAGAATGTTCAATTTTAGTATTTCTCAATTATCTTAAAAAATGACAGCAAAAAATGTGACTTAAGAGTGAAAATTGATTAAGTTGGATCAAAGAGTAGGGAAATCGTCATGGAATTGATGAATCTTCAAGATGGAAAAGGAAAAGATATTGTTCTGAATTTTCTTTGAACGAAATTGTACTGTTATGAATAACAGCCGTTGGTAATGAAGCAGAGAGAGCAGTATTTAAGGAAGAAAAACAAAAAAGACACACACAACTAATGATTGTGGTGTTCTCTTTTCGATTGTTGCATGCTGAGTTTTAGACCTTGTCTTCTGATTACCAGGCCAGACCACAGTTTGCAAGATGTAAGGGCCAAAGTTTTCCCCTTAAAGGGAAGAAAGGTGACAAAGACACCTGAACCTGCTGCCCCCTCGGTACCATTACCAGCTAGAAGAAAGGAGAGATCTCTTTCATCTTTGGTGGTCAGCACTCCAAGGGTATCTGCACACGCAACCATGACAGGAAGAAGAACAAAACCTACAAGAAAGGCTGGTAGTCTGCGATCCTCTAGTTTTTCCATCGAAAAGTCCGTTAAAAAGGAGGAAGAAGTACTAGAAGATCATCCTGGGAGTTCAAGTTCACCGGACACTTCAAATAGGTTTGCTGAAGATACTCGACAGGTTGTAGGATTGATGAGCCGGCTTTTATCCTTCAACTCACTATCTAGTGCTTATTTATTTATCATTTCAGTTCATTACTTCATTGGATTTTCCACATTGTATCGGCATTAATTCTTATAATAGTATACTTAACTTTTATTTTTAATTTTTCTTGTTGCAGAGTTCATCCCCTCGTGAAGGCAGTCAACCCTTACCAAATAAAGGAACAGAGAATGGTGCCGAATCATGGGATGCAAAATTGGATCTTTGGAAACCCTTGAATTGTTTAGTAGAAGTTGCAAGTAGGAGCAAATCTTTCAAGTCTAATGCACAAGGGTCTGATGCTAAACCAGAAACCATTCAAGTAAATGAGACTGATTCTCAAGTGCTAAAAACCAAAAATAAGGAAAATAAACGCAAGGGGAAGACTGAGGATGAAAAGACTAGCAGTTGTCCTGTCTCTTCTGATACAGTGAAACCCAATAAATCGCGTAGAGTTCGGCGTAGAAAGGAACCCCCTTTTGGGGAATCAGGCATATTACCCCAAGCTGTGCTGGATTCTAACAGCAGTAAACACTTAAGGAGTTGTCCAATTTGGTTCTCCTTAGTAGCTTCTGAGAACCAGTGAGATTATATATCCTTGAAATTTAAATTAACAACTTATACCTTTAAATCATATACATATTTTAGGGAACATTTCTATATTTACTTATTTCATACTAATGTATCAGGGAAGGAGACGCACCCTTGCCTCAAATTCCTTCAAGTTATGTGAGAATAAAGTAAGTTCCTTCTGGCATTCTTACCTGTATTGCTGCCTTTTATTACTTTTAGTTTTGATTTATTGCATGATTTTGAAATAGGAGTATTGTGCTTGGAGCAGTGTTGGACATCTAATTTTTCTCTAAATTAACCCTCTCCTTATAGTAAATTTTACATAGCATCTTGAGTGATAGAAAAAGTCAATGGCTTTGACCTTCAGAAGTTGTGCTTCAGTATAATTTCAATGATTTAGCAGTCATTAATTATATCATGGAGAATATCAATGCAAGCTGAATAAGCAAGATGTATTTCATGGACTCTAGTTGGGCCTCTCATTTTGTCTATTTTAAGATAAAATGTTTGTAACTCAAAAGACAACAATCTCGATGTAGCTGTAAGAAAGTCTTTCACAGTAAGAGAATTTTCACCTTTGTTGTCAGCTATTAAGATTGCAGCATTTACTATCACTCAGATTTTATTTTCTTTTCTTTATTTTATCCCATTCCATGTTATCCTCAATTATTTGTCATTCTTCAGATTGGGGACCATAATTGGGTCTTAGGACAGGCTAACTTCCTCTTTAGCCTTTCCTTTTCGCCTTGTTCCTTCATTTGTCCTTTATCCTTGTGGTTGGTACATGAATAAGATAAGAGAAAGTATAGGGAGCCAATGACCTAAGCGTACAATGTGTACAATGGAGGTTTAGAAAGTATTAGAGATATGACCATTAGTGTTACATTGTCCTATCAGGTTACGCTTTTGAGATGAGTGGTTTCATGACATGGTATTAAAGTTTTAGATCGAAAAGGTCAAGAGTTCGATCCTTGGTGAACTCCAAAATCAGCTTAAGTTTTTGGGATGAGTGGTTTTATGACATGAGATGTTTATTATCCCTGGTATCCGGATGATTATTCTAGATAGTATGGGTGATATTTATTTTATTCATAGACCAAAGATTTAGCCTATTGTACACATTGTACGCTTAGGTCATTGACTCCCTAGCAATACTCATAACATAATTGTTCCTACCAGTTGTATATTTGTCAGAAGATGAGCATATCAAAGAAAATTAGTATAATACATGAAAAATAAAAAATAAAACTGAATTTCAATTACCTCAAAAAGGAAATGGGCCATAATTGTGGATTTTAAACTCAATATGCTCTCTAGAAATCTGCAGAAATACATAGATGCATTTTGATGATCTTATTTTCAATTTTTCCTAGGTGGTCAAGTGAAATTTTTTGTGTGTGCATATTATCTAAACAGATTTCATATAAACTCTGCCAAATATAAATGTTGCAATTTTTCTTTGCCAAAAAAAGAAAAAAAAAAAGAAATGAAGGAAGAAAAATGAAAACAGATATAACTCCTCTTTTCCATTTTTAGAAAGAAAGTATTCATGGAGTCAATTACATATCTAAAATTGCCTTAGGAAGAAATATGAGATTTCTTGCATTATACATCAACTATATTGATTGATTGTGTATACAATAGCATTTAAACTGTTTTAAGAATAATTTACCAAGGTGAGCCTTTGGTAATGATCTTTAAGTGAATTATTGATCACACACTACACCTATACATGGTACTAAATTCGCTCGAGAAATCATTTTCACTCTAACTAGCTTAGTGATCCAAAACTGTAGGGTGTAACTGAACCAGAATGTTTCTTTTGTTTATAACAGGGATGGAAGCATACCTGTCTCATTTATCCAAAAATACTTAGTGAAGAAACTAGAGCTGACCAGTGAAGCAGAGGTAACTCTCTCTCCTTTTCTAGTGTATCTACAAGACATCAAATTTGCACACAATTGTGCAATTCACATAACGCATAAGTTGAGGTGGGCCACCGATTTTGATGAAGAAAAATGATTGATTAAAAGGAGGGGAAAAAGGAATAGTGTTGATTGATGTATTGGGGTTTTGTGAAGGAGTAACTTATCTCTTTCAATGAATTATTCACAATTCGATTGTTCTTAGAGTATTCTACTTGTCTTTTTTAAGCTCCTGACATGTTTGATCAGTCAAAGACAATCTTGAATCACCACTCTTTACTGTTCTGATACATGTTCTTAGAGTATTCTTAGAACATCATCTGATACATGTGGCCTCCAACGTACTGGTTGCCCTATTGGAATAAGGCCTATATGTTCTGGTCAATCCTTCTTACAATTCAAAATAGAGCAATGGTAATAGTTTACACATGTTACTCATTCTCGAGTTGATTCTTTTTTACAGATTGAGATTAAATGTATGGGGCAACCAGTGCTCCCTACACTGCGGCTACAAAATTTGGTTGAGTTGTGGCTGGATTCAGCCGCCACGTCACAGCGGATTCCAGCAACCATTGGGTCATCAGCAAAGGATTTTGTGATGGTCCTGGCCTATGCTCGGAAGGTCCCATATCCTTGATCATGGTTCCCCCCAAAATTCACAATTTTTAATGCATCTTGAAAATGTTGACCACAGCATAATTTCCCCACCTGCATGGATACTGAACATGGCTTCTTCTTCTGGCACCATTGCTGCCAAAAGCAGTTATATCTTGGAGGATAAGAAGGGCCAAATAAATTAATTATAAGGAACTCTCCTCCATACGAACCATAATCCTTCTGCCATTACTGTAGCATGATGAGGTTGGTCATTGTAATGATCATTACAACATGATTTTTCAGTGTTCTCCCCCATTCCTTTGGTCCAATAATTTGAAATGCACATGTCACATAGAGATATAAAGTAGGTATAGGCCACCATGTGTAGTTAGGAGAGATTATTTATTGTGATTTTGACATTTAAATCGAGAGGATATTTTTTGGTTTCTTTTTAATTTTGATAGATGTTTTAATGGATGAATGATCCTACTATACTCCACAACTAGAAATAAATGCATTAAAGAGAGTGAAAAAGAATTACTGAAAAATACCATCAAAAGGTATTTAAGCATAAATAAATTGCCTAAATACATATTAACATATATGCTTTATGACAAGATATTACAGTGTTGTCAACCAATTTGGAATGGATTGTTGAGTGATTAGTTCATTTGTCAGTTTAAGAACATTAAATTGCAGCAGATCTTTAAATGGATGTGAGATCCGCAGCTTGTTTGATCATGTAGACAATTTCATCAGGATAAAATCTGTTGTTTTTGTTGTTGTTTTGTTTTTTCTTTTGATTTACAAATTGAATTTCTTTAACAGGCTAGAACGAGTCCAATGTGACTTGTGGCTTGAGCTTAACCATATTCAGTAATTTATACATGAGCTCTGGAGTGTACAAGTTTTATTTTGGTGCAAGTTGTTATACAATCATTTAACTGTTGAAACTGAGAGCATATTGGATGTTGTCTTGTTTTACAAAAATAGAAATAAAAAAGTGGAAATATGTCTATCAACAAAAACAAGAACCAAGCAAGAAAGTGAAGCTAGGAATGATTTCCAAAAATATCTTCAACATCTTGCTTGCACACCAATCGAGACCCACACCTCACTATTTGTAATGAATGGCAGCAATAACTTTTCAATACAAATTCAATTTCTTTGAAGTGACCACCTTCATAAATTGTGTGACGAAATTTATCAATGGACAGATAAAGAATATAAAGGTGAGGGCAATATGGCTCCATAAGAGGTAAATTCCTGGAGTTGATGAGCATCTTACCCTTAGGCCCAAACAAATAACAGTCAACTTCATGATTGCACACTTGAGGTGGATCTGCATAACTTACCAACATGAAACACAGAGCAAATCCCACCCAATCATTTACAGGACAATTTTGAGGGATTGCTATCTTTGCAAAGGAAATACATCTTTGAGGGACAAACCATGATGGAATTTCACTCCCAGTTATAAGCATGTCAAATCTTGCTTTTGGAATGCTAAGTCCCTGTAATGCACAAAATGTTTGTTAAGTTTGCAGTGTCTGTATTTCTATCATGTCCCAACTACCAAACACAATAATATAAAGACTTTTAGAAGTAGGGTACCAAACCTCAAAAAGGCGATTGATAATTTCTTGTATAGGAAGGTGGCATTGTATAGGTGATGCAAAGAGGTTGCATGGCTTGGATAGATTCAATTTGGAAGCTTCAAATGAGGCACAATTGCTTGCATCCAATTCTTTTATGCTTGATGGAAGCTCTGGCAAAGATTCAAGCTTTTTGCACCAATTTATATCAAGATACTCAAGCTTTGGAAGTTTCGATATGCTGCTAGGCATGCTAACAAAGTCATTCCCAGAGAGATCTAGAATCCTCAATGAAGATAAATGGCAAAAGTCATCTGGTATTGATTCATCAGATAAATTGCAGTAACTTAAATCTACACTGCTCAAAAGGCATAAGCGGGAGACTGAAGGTGGCAAGCGAAATCCAGTTGGAGCTTGTTGACTTCCAAACAACCACTTAAAAGGGAGAAACATCTCCATTGAATTAGATACTTGCCCCTTGCAACCAGCAAATGAGATTACCCTGAGGCTTTCTAGATAAAAAACACATGAAGGGAGTTCTTCTATTGCTGTTTCACTTGCACATAGTTCCTCCAAACACTTTATTTCCTTAAGGCACACCGGCAAGCTGCGAATTTTTGAGCAACCGGAAACATTCAAAATCTTGAGAGACTTCAGTTTATGAATGGTGTCTGGAAGGCAAACAAGATTCTTGCAATTGTTTAACTTCAATTGAGTAAGGCCAACTAGACTTCCAACTGATGATGGTAGCTTTGTTATAGCAGTTCCCTCTAAAGAAAGCATTGAGAGAAGTTCCATGTTTTCGCCAAACTCGGGAAGTATTTTCAGTTCTGAGCAACCAGAGAGATTTAAATCTTTCAATGAACACATCTCCAATTTACTTGGAAAAGCTTTGAGCCTTTTGCAGTCTTTCAAATTCAATAGAACAAGTTTCTTGTGATGTACAAGGGACGTATGAATTTCCGTTAAACTTGTACAACCTTCAAGAACCAATGATTCAAGATTTGGAACCCCATCAAAGTCAAGGGTTTTCTTTAGGTTCTTGGAGAAACTCAAATTGATAAACCTTAGCTTTTTAAGAATCTGTCAGTTATAAATATGACAGAAAAAAAATTATCAGTTTTTGAAGATATTGTGATGATGAGAAGGAAAAAAAATATAAAGAAGCATATGTTGGACACAAGTTCTAGTTGAGGATATTGACCTTTTTTCCATGCCAAAGTTGTTCAATTTTGCTATGAGACAAATTGAGGTCAACAAGCTCATTCAGTTGATTACTAAATGGTAGAGTTTTCAAAGGAGATCCTTCCCAATGAAGAACTTTGAGTGAACAAGGAAGGCAATTGAGGCCAAGAGGAAGTTGCATCTCACATAACTTGAGTAATCTTACTTGATTGGTATTGGAGAAGGCTTCAGTGCTCCAGCATGCTTCATATGGTTGAACTATGTCTAGAACTATAGCTTGAATGGCTTCAGTCCCCTAGAAAACCAGAATTGTAAACAGAATGTAAATGTTACATGCATGATGCATCTTAAATCAAACATCCAGTATTAGAAAAAGAGGCACTTACCTTATTATTTGTCAATACATGATCAATGTCATCTTGAGACCATAACCTGCTACGTTTGCCTGGATCATTTGGAGATTCTAGGAATACAATATTTCTTCCCATTTCTTGAATCAAATCATGCATCTGCAACTTATTGGTTGCACTAATGGTTATCAAATTTCTTTCAATCAAAATTTCAATTCCAATTTTAGGACAACCACCACAAGTTTCTAACATATCTGTAACTTCTTCTTTATCCATGCCCTTGAAAAAACAGGCAATATCTAGAAACATATCTTGCTCGGGGCTATTTAAACCATCATAACTTACTTTAAGTGTATTTTGGATCTCAGGAAGTGGAAAACTTCTTATTTGCTTCAAAGCACTATGCCAAACTTCTATAGTTCTTCCATGAAGATGGGAACCTAGAACTTCAATTGCTAGTGGAAGGCCTTTAGTGTATTCAACCACTTCTTTGCACAAATCCAAATACCCTTCTTTCGGTTCATCTTGTTTGAAGGCTTTCAAAGAGAGGAGATGAAGAGCTTCATTTGAGAATAAGCCACCAATCTCACAAGTTTTTAGCACTCCATGTGTTGCCAGAATGTGTTTGTCTCTGGTTGTGATTATCACTTTGCTACCTGGACCAAACCACTCTTGCTTCTCTGCTAAATTCTCCAATTGACTTAATTCACTTACATCATCAAGAACAAGAAGAACCTTTTTATTGCGCAAAGAGTTTGCTATTATTTTTTTCCCATCAAAAAAATTATGAAAATTGCTGCTTCTTACATTAAGATGAGAAAGAAGTTCCTTTTGGATTTGAACTAAGCCATTTTTCTCATGCATCTCTCTAATGTTCTGAAGAAAGCAACTAACTTGGAATTCCTCTTTGATTGATTCATAGACTAATCTAGCAGTTGTAGTCTTACCTATGCCACCCATGCCCCATATGCCAACAAAGCGAACATCATCCAACCTCATGCCTATGAGTGAAATCACCCTCTTTATCCTTGAATCAACCCCAACAAGGTTATCTGTGCAAGTTGGCAGCTTCGGAATCAGCATTTTCTGTATGTGATCAACAATTGTTTCAACTAGTCCTGCTTCATGTCTGTACAGAGAGGGAATGGAACAAAAAAGTAAGCATTGAGATGGTAATTGGTGAATCAATGAGATGACTTTAAATTGCAGTTTGCAACCACAATATTATTGTTGCTGTGCTGTTTAATATACATTTTTCCAAAATTTTCTATACTGCAGCGCGACCATAACCGCAGTTCAAAACCATGAATAAGTTTGATCTTTTATCTTAACACAGCCAGTTTACATAACAACATCAATATGACAAACATCACAGTCACAGCGTAATTTATACTCCCCTTAATGATAACAATAGTTACCAAAAGCTACCTACCATTAACTTATCATCATGTAATGTAAAACAGACTTCTGACTTCTTAAAGGTTCATTTTCAGTATACTAAACAGGTATGAAATTGATCACAAGTTGGTTATAGTAAATGTTTGACTCTACTACTTACTATCTAAAAAGTCTAACAAACATAACCATTTGATATAATGACACTGGGAAATTCGTTTACTCAATCAATGCATAGAAATTAAACTCATCAAAATATATAACAATTTAATCAGAATGATGGGTCTACTTACTGATCCTTAGAGTCCCAACCAGAGAAACTTGCAACTTCTCTCAAGGCATCACGCCATCTCTTCACTTTGTCCTTGTCTTCTCTGAATCTCTCTTCATGTTTTCTGAAGGCTTCACCAAAGGTTTCTCTTTGATACCTCACATCAGAGGGATCAACACCACAGAAGATGGGAAAAACAGCTTGGCCAAGATTGCTCCTGCAGAGAAGAATCTTTTGGAGCTCGTCTAAGCACCAAGTTGAGGAAGCATAGTTTGGTGAGAGGATGATGAGTGCAAACATGGACTCTTCAATGGCCTTGAAGAGCTCCAGAGATATGGATCCTCCCTTATCAAGGTCATGATCATCCTTAAAAGTCTTGATACCCCTTCTTTCAAGGGAAGCAAAAAGGTGGTCTGTGAAGCCTTTTCTGGTGTCATCACCTCTGAAACTCAAGAAAACATGGTTGGTCCATCTTGTGCTGATTGCCATCCTGTGATCCTTGCAATGGCGTGATACTACTGCTTCTGATTCTGAAACTTATTGCTGCTATAACGCAAGTTTGCTTTTTTGTTTCTTATTTCTTGAGCCTGTCTTGTTTAGTCTTTGAGGAAAGTGTGGGAAAGATTGGTTACTTTCAATATCACTCACTCCACTTTGCTATTTTAATTTAATTTATTTTTTGTGCTGGAATCTGGATTGATTTCCATGAAGTATCCAAGAAAAAGGTAAGAAAATTTTTTTGGCGAAGACTTATTGACTCATTGGATTCTAATTCAGGAAAGAAAAGTTGTTGTCCAGTTACAGTATAACCAAACAGAACATATATCAAAATTTAGATAGAAAAAAAATATATCATGGTATTATTCTAAGGAAAATGCCGACCCCACTTAGTGGGACAAAGCTTTGTTATTGTTTGTATTATTCTAAGGAAAATGTCACCAGATTTAGCTAAATTACATTGACTTCTTTTCAAATTAACCATATTACATATGATGCAATTAATCGATGACCTTAGGCCTTAACCTTCTTCAAAATTTAGTATATATAATACTGCATATTTTCATATTTAAACACTCGTGTTACTGAAAAAATGACACTTACTTTTCTTCTAAGGAAGGAAGTCAAGTTAATATAGTTGAAGCAAATATATCAAATAACTGCAAGAGAGTTCTCATAAGTAAAGCTAACAAGTAAAATATTTTTTTTTCTCTAAATTTTTAAAAGGATAATATTTGAAATAAATGCTAATTTTATTTCTACTATTGTTTTGTTTTTTAATCAACAATCAGCTAAATTTTTTTAACAATTTTATCCCTAAGTTTCTCTCTATTTATTCTTAATCGTAATACCTTTTTTTTCACTATCGATCTCTATTCTCTAGTCCCAATATCAACCCCAAGTTAAAAGGGTTAATGTTGGAGTGGATGATGGTGAGGGATTTTGAATTGATAGACTATAGATAACATACTAAAAAGTGGTAGCATTGAGGTTGGACAACACAATTAGGGCTGGCAATATATACCTTATTTGCGGGTACTCAACCTGGATCAACCCATTCGGATAGGGTTGTCTATCCTACGCGCTGCGGATAGAATACGAATTTGCCTGCGGGTAGGGTAGGGTACGGGTTTAGTGTATATCCTACCGTATCTTACTCGCACCCCTAATATATATATATATATATATATAGTGAAAAAAGTGAGTGTTGAACTCACAATCTTCCTCTTATAAAAACTTAAAATAATCACTAAATTAGTTGATAATTATATTATTTGTAATTTTATCGTGGATTTCTTTAAAATTTTATTGTTTTTAATTTTAATATGAATTTAGTTTTTATTTTTCTGCGGGTAGGGTAGGGTTTAGAACTTTAGAGTGCGGGTAGGGTTAGGAGTCGAGAGATTCTCAACGCGCGGGTAGGAAAAGGTAGAAGTTTAAAAAAATTTTCAACCCGCGGTAAGGTTAGAATAGAGTCTAAACCCTATCCTATCATATTCATTGTTAGCCCTAACCACATCGGTGAGGGGTGGTGGCTATTGGAATTAGGTAGGATCGTGATTGATTTAGTATTAAGGTTAAAGATAGGTGGAAAAAGAGAAAAAAATGGTGATTGTAATGACGACAACGATAATAAATCATGACTGATTTAGTGTTAGGGTTAAAAACGTTTAAAAAGAAAAAAATGTGATAATAACGAATGAACTGGCCACTTGATCAATTAACAAAATATATTAAAATCTTAAGGCACTGGACATTTGTATTTGCATTCACACTTAAAGCAAAGGTTAAGGTTGAATTCTTCCTCAAAATAGTTACTTACCACTTACCACGTGCTTTATATTTTATATTCAAATTGTGACCATCCAAGATTAAAAAGGGCTATTTGCCATGAAAGAACAAAATATGCAAGTCTAATTCAAAACAAAGGAAGCCGGGCCACCATAAAAAGCCAAGGATTTACCTCCACTGACCACTGCAAACTCCAAATACTGAGGGGTGTGGGGCATGCACTTTTGTGTTCCCACAAAACTATTCCATTAAACATTACAAAGCTTCCTTGCATTGCATATCTCTACAGCTTGCACCAGTCTTACAGGGTACAATTAAAATGTTATTTGTGTAGATAACTTCTGTATATTTTATTATCTATTGTATATCACTAATTTTATAATTAAAATAGGCCACATATTATTTTTTTATTATAATTAAACTAAATTTTTTTAATTAAAATATTCTTTCCTTCTATTCTCTATTTAATTTTCTCTTTTACTTACTCTATTTTTCTTATATGTTATTATTGACTAATTATTAATGAACAATGCTAAGAGACCAACAATTTTAGTATTTTGTAACTATTAATTGGCCATCAATAGTGCTTTTAATGGTGTGAGATTACATCCAATGGTGAGAAATTACTCACTCACTTTTTTTTTATGGTTAAGTGCTGACAAGAAAACACAAAAGTTACTGATCTTCTAGACTTTTCCGACTTTTCCATTATTAAGTTGATAACTAAAATATATAATATGGCATTTTTTAATTATAATTGAAATTAAACTAAAATTTAAAATATTGACAGAATATCTCATGTTCAAAGATTCATTTGCATTGACAATTCGAATGTTTGAACATGAAGTACAAATTTCATGTCTCGTTCACAAATGAGTATTTACTCCAAAACAATATTTTGAGTGTGCTGTATGGCAAACCAAAAAGCATTGAACCATTACAATTAGAACGAATTCAATTAACTAAAACACAACACTAAACTAAAACCTACCTACATTTGAGAAACATACATAGCATGACCAATTTTCTACCCATTACAATGCAAAATCAAGTCTTAATCACATCAGCTGTGGAATTGGTTACATCAATCCAGGAACAAAATCACAGCCATATTCTGGCAATTAGCCAGCCGTATAAAAGTATAAATAAAATAAAATAATTAAACACTGAAATTTGGACTCGAAACACACAAGTAGAAGAACCCTTCAATTTTTACCCAAGAAAATTTACACCGTTCATAAAACAAACCACTATACACCGTTCTTTTTTTGTTTTTTTTTTTCTACTAACTATGAAGAATGCATGAACCTACTACGAACCAATTTTGCTCCAATAAAAAATGTGCATTGTAAGAAAAAAACAAAACAAAACAAGAAGAAAATCAAAATCATATTCCAAGCAAGGATGATTCAGCTAAATTACATTGTAGCCTGTGGTGGTTGTGGTTGTTCTCTTAGTTGGGCTTCCAACAAACGAAAGCAAGCCTCCACCATCGTAGCCGTCGGTTTCATCAACATACAAATCCTCGGTGCTCCTGAACGCCGCGTGCAACACAACCACCGCAACCCCAACCAGTACGGACACAAGCACGTTCAGCCACACCCCTGTGAGTGACACCGCCACCACGGTAACCACCGCGAGCACCGCCGCCAACGCCCTATCGTCGATCACGCGGCCGAAAAGCTCCACCGGCCTGTCCCTGAAGAAGTAGAGGAAGAACCACGCGGCGAGGGCCACGAGGAACACGATTATGGAGAAAGGGTGCCATAGGAGGCTGAGGAAGAGGATGAAGAGAATGATCATGGCGTAGTTGAGGCGGAAGTGGTCGACGTTGCGCTTCACGCGCAGTGTGGCCTCGCCCACGGAAATGGGGCGCGTGAAGGAGTAGAGCGCGAACACCTCCTCCCATGGGCGGCGCGTGGGGAAGGTACGTCGCGGTGAGGTCGCGGCGCGTGAGACGAAATAAGGAGCGGCGGAGTTGGATGAAGATGGCGATGGAAGTGAGGTGTAATTGGGTGCTGCGGAAGACATCACATCAGAGACTCGGAAACTTTCAAGGGGAATTAGAACGAAATTGGTGAGTTGCGGATCCGATTGTTGAACCCTAAAGCGGCAATTTTGGAGGTGTAGTTGAACAAGAGTGAAAACTGAAATGGTGAAACGGTGTCGTTTTATGTGTTTTGGTGTGAAAAGTCTTCTCTGTATGATTAAGGGGTGCCAGCGAGTGCATGGGAATCCTGTACACCACCCAAGGTTTTGTTGGGTCCCACTTTCAAGCAAACCTCACAAGTCACAAGTGTCCACCTCGTTTTTTTTTTTTTGCATCGTTTGCAACTTTGCATAATTGCGTCTATAATTTTTTATTTTTTCTTGTTAGAATTAATTATATGAATTCGTCATCAATATTTTACGAGAGGATATCTTGTGTTGAAGACTTCCAAGTTCCAAGTGGTTGACCAGGGTGGCAAAGTTAGTTGGGTTTGGGTTCACATTTTCCTTACCGACATGAGGATAATAAAATATATGATTATTAGTAGAAGATTCTTTTAGGGGAAAATAACGGAGTGCATTTTCGGTCTTGATATAAATTTGATACTTATCTCAGATTTTGTGCACCAATATTATATTGTTAGATAAACCACGAGGATATCAAGTGCTGAGGATGAACACTGCATCTGCATGCTAATTTTTTTTCTTCTAAAACTAGAAGTGAAACTCAAACTCACCATCTCTAAATAATTATAAAAAGACTATGTCATTTAAATTATAATTTATTTACCATCTGCATGCTAAATAAAGCTTATTTTCTTAGGGCATTTAATATTTCAACTAAACCATTTCCAACTTCCCAACTTCTTTTTTCCTCTTTGCATGATTCAAAACTAAGTTTTTGGTTTGGGGGTTTGTTGCCTTTTATACAAGAAAAAAAATATTATAATTGGGAGCAAGTTGCCGACAATAGGAAAAAGAAATTAGATTGTTTGACCCAATCTTCATATCTGGGCTAGGAAGATGAACAATGGCCCAAATTCAGAGCATGTGAGAGTTTAACCATTCCACCAAAAACAAAAACAAAAAAAAGGATCATGTAAGCATAGTTATAAGAACCGAACCGGTGATTGAACCGATCATATTACTGATTTACTAGTTGATTAATTCAACCGATAAATAAAAAATATAAAATATTAAAAATAGTTAAATTTCTTAATTCCTATTCCCTATTCAACAAGACAGCAACCTTAAAGGCTTAAATAGTTAAATTCACAGCAATTTTAAATAGTTACATTATTCACAGCAATCTTAAATATTCACAGCACAAGCATGTTCATAACAGAACAACATTAGATTAACATTATTCATATTCAACAAGCATATTCAACACCTCGGTTTCAAGCATTAGTCAACAAGCATATTCATCCCAGAACAAATCAACAAAACAAGTTTTTACGTTTTCAACAAGCATATTCAACACATAAAATCAACAAAACAACATAATTCATATTTTATAGATTCAAGCTTTCAACAAGCATATTCATTCCAGAAATTTTAAGTTTTCAACACAGAATATAATAATATAGGAGAAGTGCAGTTTAAGGTTGCTGGAGAACAGAGGAGAAGTGCAGAACAAGTGAACAACATTATTCATAAGTCATAACACTGTAACAGCAAGAAGTGCATAACAGACTACATAGGAGAACTGGAGCTAACCTGTTTGACAGAGCAGAAGAGCGTGGCAACGGCGAGGGCGACGGCGCCGACGATGAAAGATAGTCGCGGGTGTGTCCTGTTCGGCTGTTCCTACTTCCTTAGTTCCTTCACCTTCAGACTTCGGAGTTCAGACCGGCGGTGAGACGAAGAAGACGACGGCGGGCGGCTGGCGGCTGGCGGCGGTGGCTGGGTGAGTGACACTGTGACAGAGTGAGGTGAGGTGGTGGCGAAGAGGGTTAGCCGTTAGAGGATTAGGGTTGGGGAAAAAGTGGAAAGTGAAAGCTGACTAGAAACCGCCGATTTTCTGGTTTTTATCAAAACCGACCAGTTTAATCCGATTCTCAACGGTTCTCTTCTTTATTCGGTCATATCACTCAACCGGATCAATTAGAAATCTGGTTCATTAGTTTTTCGGTCGAACCGGCCGATTCGATCCGATTTTTACAACTATGCATGTAAGATATGTAAAAATTTATTTATTTTTAATAATTTTATTGTTATTTTTCCCAGCTTGCTTCATCTGCTTTTCTTTTCTTTTCTTTTTATTATCTATTTTTTAGTTTATACAATTATTATTTGATATAATGATGTATAGTTGAGGTTTTAAAAGAAAAAGTAACAAAATTAGCGTTGAATAATTGATTCTAAATAATATTCTGATGAGATATTTTTCTCTCCTAATAAGGTCTTAATTCACTAACCAGTGAATCCCGATTATATAAAAATGATGATAACATATCAAAATAGAAATTACAAATATTTATATCTGTTGCTACAGTTTCAATATTTAATGATGACATTACTTTATATATAAAAACATCTAAAATAAAGAAATTAATAAAATAAAAAAATAAGATATTGATTAATATTAAAAATAATTATTTTTGATAATATGATATTACATAATTGGATACACATATAAAAATGTTTTAGATTGAAAGTATATTAAAATTAAATCCATATAAATTTTACTATTTTGATTTAAAAGTAATTAAATTTTTATAATTTTTTAATTTTAGAAAAGTTTAATAATCCCCAGGTGACCTACCTATTTGCTTTTAGTCTTGCTTGATTGGCCCATTTCAAAAGTTAAAGGCTCTATCCATCCACGTGGCATGTGGCATTAACATGAACCGAAAAACTTGTGATTTGTGAACTTGTGTTGCACCCTTTTCCCCTCTCCCACAATGTTCTTTAAGCGGGTAATGTGGTCGTGCATGACAATGTGCACTGTGTTGTTTGGCTTTAATCTAATTTGGTTTGTTTGTATCTGACTCTTCTCCAACGAACACTAGGCTGTACTATTTTGCTTCTTTCTTCCAATTCCAAAGGGTTTGATTTGTTTTTGTAACTGAATTTCATTCTGAGTAAACAATCTCCACTTTTTGGTTTTTGATACTGAAATAGCAGTACTATTTTTTAAACTGTTTGAAGTGTTATTTTCAAATGTAAAATAATTTAATTAAAAAAAATAGAAATCGTCTTATTTGTATATTTCTTATAATTTTAAAAACACTAAAAATTATTATATTAAACTATATTACTCATATCACTATTATATCTAAATTTTTTAACCAACAGTCTCATCCACTTACATGTGACTAAGGGACTTGTTATTTATTAGGGCAAATTGTACAAATAAATAAAGTTTAAAATTATCCAATTACAACATTTAGATAATAGTTATATTTTAGTACTGAACTTACTCTATATAGTTATAAAATTAAATAGGATGTAGAGATTTTAAACTTTATACATAAATTGTTACAGAATATCGCGATTTATACTTAAATTGAATTGTGAATAAACCAATAAAAGCTGAAAAGATTTACATGAAAAAAAAGAAAACAAAAACATAAAACGTTGAAAGGTAATTTATTCACATTCATTATTTCATATTTTCATTCTATAAAGCTTTGGAAACTAACCTAGAGACATAGATCATACTTATTTCGAACACCATAACACTACATAGTAATCCTAATAATAACCCCATCTTCCTCCTAATCAACCTCCTTTCTTATTACAACCATACACAAAATTATAAACAACCATATAGATACTTAGTTGACTTTAACTATGTATTTTTGTTAGATTTATATAAAATAAAACTAGGATCAAAATATATTATAAATTAGATAATTTTAAAATTTATTTTATTTATTTATGCAATTATTTGACCCCATTCATTAGTTATTGTTGCAAACAAGTGTTTGAAAGTGAGTAAAACATCAAATGAATTGTGAGTCAGAATATTACTTTTCTATATATATTACAATTTGAAAAATAAATCATTAGGTGAAAATTCAGCTGCAGTCAATTTTACGTAAAGTTGATGTTTATGAGCCGTTAAATAAAAATTTAGTCAAATTCGTTAAATCATCTAACAACTCTTAGATATAAACTTCATGTTAAATCGACTGCACCTGAATTTCCACCTAAATCAATAGTATTTGGATTCTACTTACGTGCTAGCTAGACCAACAAAACAGACAATGCATGTATTGAGCATTAGTACGAAATTCTAATATTATATTTCTTGTGAAAAAACTAGTTTGACAAATACATAACAATTATAATTATTAAGTGTTTTTATGATTAGTTAGTTCAGTAATTATATTTTCTATATTTTATTTAATAAATAAAACGTATTAATTTTTATCCAATAAAAATTATCATATATATCGCTTTATCTGAATTATTAATGTCATTTTTAATAATTTTGTGATTAAGAATAATTTTATTAAATTATAAAAAAATATTTTTCAATAATATGATTCTTATCATAATAATAATTTTTAAATTTAACTAGGACATTAACTGCATTAATTTTTAGAGTAAAGTATCATTTTTGTCCACAACGTTTGGGGTAAGTCTCAAAGTTGTTCATAATATTTCAATCATTCTATTTAAGTCCCTAACATTTTAAAATTGACTCAATGTTGTCCTGTCGTTAGAAATCCGTTAATAGAATTGACGGCAGGACAAAATTGAGATGATTTTGAAACATTAGAGATTAAATAGAACGAAAACGTTGGGACAAAAACAATACATAAAAACAAATTTTATTTTAATTTTATCTTTCAATAATATCAATTTTTTACTGTACATAGTATTCAATTATTTTTTTAATTACATCTAAGTAAATTATACGTAATTACATTACTTTCATTTTAAATAAATTTATTTTTTATAATTTTAAAGAAATTTGATATATTAGAGACAAAAGGTATAATTTATATTTTATTGTATGTATATTATTTTTTTCTTTTTCATAAATTTATATACTAGTCATTCTTCATTCTACAAACATTTCATTATAACTAAAAACTTTTTTTTAAAAATAAAATTATAAAAAAAATAATTTATTTAGAATAAAAATAATATAATTAAGTATAATTTACTCTAAATAAAATTTTGATTATACTACTATTTTTCAATAAATTTTCCCTTATACTAAAGTCAATCATATTGAATCTTGGACTATGCTATTATTCCAGTATAATTATCCTGGCTTGAAAGTGATAATAATATAGTGATTAATTTCTTTGTCACGGATCATTCACTTAAAAAATTAACCTTTGGTTTAAATATTTTTCATATCCAAGTAAAATTCAAACTTTCTAAGTGACAAGTCACCAGATCCATTTAGTTATTTCAATTTTGAAGACTTGGCACTTGTTAATTGCATGGAGATTTTACGAGTTTGATGAACCACCGGATCTATTCCGTATCTCAGTCATCAATATAGTGATTAATCCTTTGTTACAGTTTTTAAGTATTTTTCATATCCAAGTAGAATTTAAACTTGTTATCTTTTAGTACAAGAAATTAAGTGATGAGTTATCGGATCCATTTAGTTACCTGAATTTTATAGACTTGACACTTGTGAATTACATGGAGATTTTTTAATGAAGATTGGATTCCATTGGATAATGAAGTCAACGATGTGGGGCCCGCGAGTGGTCCCTGTGGCGCAAGATAGCGCATTAATTGATCCATCCATCCATCCGATTTGGTTATTACACGTGGCGCCAACGCATTTCATGATCCTTCATTCAACGGCTACCTTTTGGTCTCACTTATTACACAACACTACTTACTAGTCTACCACTTCTTATATAGGATCCAACGTCTCCTTGCACTATTTCCATCCCAATCCACCTATTATTTACTGCAATATACTCAATCATTTAATAAATTAGATATATGAAAATTTTTGAAAATCTTTATCATTATTACATTTTAACTAAATTATAAATATAATATCAGTGCTAATAATATATTTGCCATTGCCATGTATATGCGCGCAATGATAGTACATTCACATCAATGTCGATGTCAATTACGTTAACTTCATTTCCAATGAACCAAATTTTAGAGTAGTCCCTTGTGTTGGCAGAGTGAAAGGATAGATGGCAGCTACAAAGCTATGCTATTGGATTGGAGTGAACATGCAGGGACTATTCACAACCCTAAAAGATGCTTCATAATCATAATTGTATATATACCATCAATTGCATCCGTTAATATATTATAGACTTACATAATCATAATACATTATTGCTAATAACAAAGGTGTTAATATAATGGAAAAGAAATTAACATTATGTGACTCACTTCATCAACGTACGGTTGAATAATGTTTTTTTTTTTGAAAAATTACTTGTCTTGTATATATTCTTCTCGTGAGAATGGGTATGAAACTAATAAGATGGATTCTAATTGCGATTTGACTGTTCCATTCTTCTTAAACACAAGATAATGTCCAAAGTTTTACTTAAGAAAGAAAATGATAGCTCTAAGTACATGTGTATGATGATGAGTAACATAAGTAGCTAGTTCCCAAGAAAGTAAGCAAAAGCCTTAATGATATATAGGAGTGGTGCGAGACTTAATTTGGTAAGGAAATTATCATCAACTATCAAACTCTATCAATTAGCGAGACATTACAAGTAATAAGCCAAACCAAAAGGGTGACCCATACACTACAATTAATGACAATGACAAAATAAAATGTCTGTCTAGTACATGCAGAAAATTAAGACTCAAAGTCTCAAACCTCATAAGAATTTCAACCTCAAATTAAAGAAAAAAATAAAAATAAAAGGACGGGAGTTTCATTAACTTGATCATTGTATATTAATGACATGTATTTTATCCTCTTAGCCAAGAATTAAGCCTATACCGTAATCCTACTAAAAATATTGATTCCTAATTAATTATGCAATTAAAATATCTCACATAATATGAAAATGATGAATTAGTATAAGATATTTTAAAAATAGCGATACTACAAAATCAACACAATTATTCTCTTGACTTGCAATTAAGTTACAATATTTAAAATATTGACTAAAAATATAATATTAGACTAATAACTGAAAATACTAATGTAAATCAAAATTATTAACTCTTGAACTTTTTCCTCTTAAAAAAGAGCCCATTAAATCACCAACCTTAATAATAATCTTAGATATTGAGGTTTTGCAAACACCATTCTCTTTTATTATAAGTTAATAGAGACAAAAAGATTGTTTTAAGGGCAAATAACTTAATTAAGCAAAAGGGGATAAAAAAATCATATGAATCCGCCAAATAAAAAATTGGTTCATGAATCAACTAGTTTAATTTTTATATAGTTCGAATCATCATAATTTGAACTTCTTTTCCATGTAATTCGAATCATACTAGTTCGAATTACCTACACATGCACACACTCACTAATTCGAATCAGGGTGATTCGAATTACACACATACCTGCACATAGTAATTCGAATTGAGCAGATTCAAATTATTCAATGTAAAAAAATTATTAAAAAATTTAAAAACATATATTTCTCGAGTAATAATTTAAAAAAAATTATTAAAAAAATTATTTAAAAAGTTAATAATTTAAAAATTAAAAAAATATATATTTATTTCATACATTTAAAAAAAGTTAACAAAATATGTAATTACGAGATTTTTTTAAAATATTAATGAGCTATCAATTCGAATTCCATACAATACTCTTTTGTCCATTTTTAATAGTTTATGAATATTTTTTAATAAATTTTTTTAAATTATACCACAAAAAAATATTTTATTCTATACAAAATAATTTTAAATAAATGGCTTAAAAGATGTTAGGAGTACTATACAAATTTGTAATGTCCTAATAACTTAGAACATTAAAGAAATACTCTACATAGTCAATAATAATTTAAAAATTAAAGAAAATATATTTTTATCATGTATTTACTTAAATCACTAGAATATTACAAATTTTTATAGTACTCATAATATTTTTTAAGCCATTTTTTAAAATTATTTTGTATGGAATAAAATATATTTTTTAATTTTTTTGTATAGAATAAAATATATTTTTAATTGTTTTGTATGTAATAAAATAATTTTTTTAATTTCTAAATTATTATTGACTATATAGAGTATTTTATTTAAAATTTAAGTACATGCATGTATTTATCTAAGTCATTAGAAAATTATAAATTTTTATAGTACTCCTAACATTTTTTAACCCATTTTTTTAAAATTATTTTGCATAGAATAAAATATTTTTTGTAGTATAATTTAAATAATTTTATTAAAAAAATTTATTAAAAGATATTCATGAGCTATTAAAAATAGGCAAAAGAGTATTGTATGTAATTCGATTTTTTTGTGACTTATGGAATTCGAATTGATATCTCATTAATATTTTAAAGAAATCTCGTAATTAAATATTTTGTTAGCTTCTTTTTAATGTATGAAATAAAATATATATTTTTTAATTTTTAAAATTATTTTTAAATAATTTTTTAAATAAATTTTTTAAATGATTACTCGAGAAATATATGTTTTTAATTTTTTTAATAATTTTTTTACATTGAGTAATTCGAATCTGCCCAATTCGAATTACTATGTGCACATATGTGTGTAATTCGAATCACCTGATTCGAATTAGTGTGTGTAATTCGAATCAGGTTGATTCGAATTAGTGAGTATATGCGTGTGTAGGTAATTCGAATCAGTATGACTCGAATTACATGGAAAGAAAATTTGAATTATGATAATTCAAACTATATAAAAATATAAACTGATTGATTCATAAACTAATTTTTGATTTGGCTGATTCATGTAATTTTTTCATCCCCTTGACTTAAATAAGTAATTTGCCCTTGTTTTAATATTCAATTTTTATTCTAGTTGTATGTTACTTCTCTATTAAAAAAGAAACTAAAATGTCTATGTGTATGTCATTTTTTTCTCCAAACTTAAAAAATACATGTTTATAAATTAATTAGTAAAATTACAATGATGATAATAATAATTCATTTTATATCATCATTGTACAATAGTGAAAGTTTTGAGAGATCTTATTTATATAATAGATATACATTTGGGTCATTAACTCATTGTATAATGATTGTATAAAAAACGGTTGTACAAGACTAAATAATTAGCTAAGCTAAATAATTAAATAATTGAGTTTAACTATACCATTATATCGATTTTTTAAATAATTATTCAGGTAATTAATATAAAAAATATTTATTTTTATTAGTATAATATTATATAATTAAATACATATATAAAATTAGTCTACACAATTCTAAATAATTAATACTATTTTTGGGTTTGGAGTGAGGAGTGAATGTGAGGGTAAAAGGCAGTGAGGAGCAACTGAGCAAGTTGGCATAGAAGATAAGTCCAAAACTGAAAACTATAATTACAAAAACAACAAAAAGGCATTATAAGCAAATTGAGATTTGAGATGTCATGTGGGGACACTCTTTAGTCTAAGTGGGACAAGAGTAAAACTGAAGCTCCAAATAATACTATTTGGCATGCTAGTATTAACGGCGACTCATAAGAAAAAGAAAGAAAAAAACATTATTAAAGCTGAAATTAATTGGGAGAAGCAAAAGGAAAAAAAAAAAAAAAGAAGAATACTGCT
>NC_029777.3:15696064-15697149 GCF_000817695.3 Arachis duranensis
TACTGCTAACAAAGGTCTTCCTGTGGGTCCCACACTTCAAATCTGTGATAGAGACTGCACTTTCATTTCTCAACCATTGCTCTGCTCCTTCTCCCTCTCCTCCTTCCCCTCCTCTTCTATCTTTCTTTGCTTATTTAAATTCCTCTTTCCCCTCTTTCTCAAAATACTGTTTTTTTACATTTTTTTTTTCTAGAACTCGATAATAAATAATATTTTATGTTCCTTGTTGCTAAGTAGTTTAATAATAGTTTTTGAAGTTGGAAGCTTTGTTCTCTTACGGTGGTGAATTCTCAGAAATGAGCCAAAGTCCTTTCTTTCTTTCACACCTTTCAATCTCAGAACAGAAACCCCTTCACTTCATGGTAGAGGAATCTAGGGTT
Organism: Arachis duranensis; assembly: GCF_000817695.3. NCBI lineage: Eukaryota > Viridiplantae > Streptophyta > Magnoliopsida > Fabales > Fabaceae > Arachis > Arachis duranensis. The sequence continues at coordinate 15,696,445 of NC_029777.3, forward strand.
TGACAGCACCAAGTCCATCAAGGTCCGTGCTTTGTGGCCCTTTTTCTCCTCTTCAGTCTCTGGAAAATTGGGCTGCTCATTTTCTCTTCCCAGTAAAGTCTTTTTTTCCTTTTATCCATATTGGCTCTCACTCTGACTCAAGGTCCCTTTTGATTCTGAAATTTTGAAACTTTAATCATGAGTAGCCTCTTCTCGAATGAGTTACCTCCATCTTAATCTGCCACATGTGGCCAAGTGTGTAGATAAATGAGGCTGTTTTAGTATTCTGCTGTGTCTTGCCTTAGTTTTTCTGCCCCTCAGAGGAACTTTGAGGGGTTAGGTTAGGTCTTCTTCTTCTGTTGCTGTTGTTGTTCACCTTTTAGATAGAGGCTAAAGATGGAGGAAGTTGAAGAAGCTAACAGAGCTGCTGTTGAGAGCTGCCATAGAGTTTTAACAGTGTTGTCTCAGCCTCAGGATCAAGTTCAATATAGGAATTTAATGGTAGAAACTGGTGAAGCTGTGGTGAAGTTCAAGAAAGTTGTTTCCTTGCTTAGTAGTAGTTTGGGTCATGCAAGAGTTAGGAAGCATAAGAAGCTTCAAGTACCATTTTCTCAAAGCATCCTCTTGGATAGCCCAGTTTGCATAAGAAAAAATCATCAATCTAAGTACTTGAAATTTCCTCAGGCTGATTTTCATGATAATTCAGCTCAGGAACTGGGTTTAACA
>NC_029777.3:15697161-15747187 GCF_000817695.3 Arachis duranensis
TAACTCTGGCTGCGAAACCGGCCTTCGAATTGAGCTCCAATGGCAATGGGAATGGGAAGAGTCCTCTTCAACTTGCTCAACAACTCTCATCAACACACTATCATATTCTTCAGCAGCAGCAGCAACAACAAAGGGCATTGCTGCTGCATCATCAGCAGCAGCAGCAACAAATGAAACATCAAGCCGAAATTATGTACAGAAGGAACAACATTAACAATAGCAATAACTGCAGCAGCAACAACAACAGTGTCATAAATCTGAATTTTGATAATAGCTCTAGCTGCACACCAACAATGTCGTCTACTAGGTCTTTTATTTCTTCCCTTAGCATAGATGGGAGCGTGGCGAACATGGAAGGAAGCGCCTTCCATCTAATCGGAGCTGCGCGCTCTTCTGATCAGAATTCCCAACAGCACAAGAGAAAATGTTCTGCTAGAGGCGACGAGGCGAGCGGTGGCAAATGCCATTGCTCAAAGAAGAGGTTTAGATTCCCTTATTCAGCATTTTTGAATATGTCCCTCCAAAGATTTAAGTTTCATTTTGACATTACCATTTGCATCATTCTCCACAGGAAACATAGAGTGAAGAGATCAATCAAGGTGCCTGCTATCAGCAACAAACTTGCAGATATCCCTCCTGATGATTATTCGTGGAGGAAGTACGGGCAGAAGCCCATCAAGGGGTCTCCACACCCCAGGTTTCTTCAAATATTTGATTCATTTGATTGATTCAAATATTGAAACTTTCTGCATTCTTTAATTAGTCTTAATTATTCTTGTGAAATTTGATTTGCATTCTATGCTACTAGTTAAGTACCAATTAGTGTGACATACCGGCCTATAGTGTTTTTGAATATTAAGTGGTAGTTATACTTCAATTCGATTGGGCCCTGCTTACCTCTACCTTTTGTAATTTGTTCTTAGAACTACTCAGGACAGGTAAATCAGAATATTACAGACTTGAGTGATTCAAATAGTCCTGGTGTTCTTTACTGTCAACTTTTTTGAACCATTCTTGTATCTGGTTACTCACAATACGTAGATTAACCTCGTGAACTTTTTCGAAAGTGCAACATACTCCTTCCTGTGAAATGAAAGTTGTTATGTTACAGGAAATTGATTGTAATTTATGTTTATTTCAGGGGGTATTATAAGTGCAGCAGCATGAGAGGGTGCCCTGCTAGGAAGCATGTTGAGAGGTGCTTGGAAGAGCCTTCAATGCTAATAGTTACCTATGAAGGGGAGCACAACCACCCTAAATTATCAACACAATCTGCAAACGCATGAACTCTATAATTCAATTTATCAAAACCTATTATTGATTTTAGATTCTGCTGTAATGTACATATCTTAAGTGGGGATAAGCAGGGATTTTTCTTCTTTTTTTCTTTCTCCAACTTTTGGATAGTTGGTTAATTAGCCGTTTAGTTAGAATGAGAATGAGGGTCAATGATGAAATTTAAAGTCGTCTGTAAAATTGGCATTGTCAATTCTTAAGAACTCTTGACTTTCTTGAGCATGTTATGAACATGTAAGCGTTTTTTATTTTTTAATGAATGCTTTTTTTTTTTGGATAGAAATGAATGATTGAATTGTCTTTGAAAATGGTAATATTATTCTTTGTTGACCACACTTTAAGGATCAAGTTTTCTAAGAGCTATTAAAGGACCCTTTTTGTGTTTGAAACTTTGATAATAATGAATGCTGACAACAATGATGTCGTTTCATGGTAGCAACTTTTGTAGGTTAAAGGGAAAAATTCCTAATTTGAGAATCAATCCTTGATTGAAATTTGAAAGATATGATGATCATTCATTAAAACTCGGGTTTCTTTTTGTTTTATAACAAGATTATCTAAAAGCACAACACAATGATCATTTTGGATTGCAATGGCTCCATGCAAAGCCTATTCCAATTTTGTTGTTTCTTATACAAACCATGTGAACCGCAAGGGAATCAATATGGGCATTTGAGCAATCATACTTTCTTTCTAACCCTCATTATTATTGGAGTAGAACAAATTCTGTCTCTTCCCTACCTTGCGTTCCATTATTATTCTTCTTCTATAATCTATCATCTAATTCTCTTGTGGTAATGCGGAACAAAACTGGGAGAGGATGTTTTCTAACGTTTCACACTCATCTTAAAAACTTAACATGTTAATTCTATATATGCTTGTTATAATTATCCACTAGTTTAAATTAACGCTCTAGTTCAAACGAAAGCAATATCTATCATGATTTGAGTCTATCCTAGGAAGAAAGAGGTTATACTTAAGTTTCACAGGAGAAAATAAATTAATAATAATAAACCACCGTATATTTTCATTTAACGTTTAATAATTATACAAAAACCACATAAATTTAGTGGTTGTAAATGTTTCCCTTAATTAAACATAAACATACTCTACGAACATCCAAATATCCCTTGTAATGACAACATTATAAACATATAAATAAATAAAATCCTTGCAAGATCCAAGACAAGGAAAATGTTACCTTTCATGATATATCCTCTCTTTTATACAAGAGATTGCAGATGAAGAAATGGATACTCTAGAAGTCTGAATGACACAGACAAACTAGACCTGAATGTGTTATTGGGATGCGGCAAAGAGGACATTCTGGCTTTTCATTGTTCCTACATGAGATCACATCAAAACAAAGAGGAGGTTCAACAAACAGAAATGGGGGCATGTGAGGAGAATAAATAATGCAGGACGACACAATACCAGCAAAATACATGGCCACAGGATGTAGCTGTTGGATGTTGATGATTACTTAGGCAAAGAGTGCATTTGCTAGTCCCATACTGCAAAACAGATGAGGATTTATCAAAATACAATTGATACTGATTAGGACAAATTACCCTCACCTCACTTGAAATTTGATCAAATTCAACCCCACTCTACTATATCTAAAAATACATTGATCTCTACTAGGATTTAAGTAATGGTAGGTACCCTTCTGTTCTGTCAAAATGTGAACATAATTCTAATCTCCCATAAAAGGATTTAGAGATAAATGTAATGTGAATATAGAGGGAAATCATGATGAATTTCACTCCAATCATGTTATGTATACGCCAAAAATCAGCCACCTGAAATACACATTAAAAGTGTGTGAAACAACACATGCATTTATACACAAATACATGTTGGTTGATTTGGTGACTGAATTTTTATGTACATACAGAATTTTTTATTTCCAAATCACAGAAGGTCAATATAATATGCTCTATTTCTTATTAAGTTCACTGTGGTAGATCATATCTTTCTTAATAGAAAATAGGCTTTCTGCTTATTAACAATATTAAACCAAAATAGGATGCACAAAAGTAACAAACCATCATTGCCTGCATTACAACCACGCTAATCTTATTGTACATATTCAAGGTTTGAACAAAACCAGTAGATGCAAGGAATATAGGATGACTTGACAGAAGATGAAGAATCGGAGACCCAACCTCCTTCATCAGTATCTAGGATGCCAGATTACCTTCTTCATTCAGAACAGGCAAACCATGTCCTATTATACAATAAAGGGGTCAACTTATGATAAGAACAAATAACAAAAGTTCTTTTAGTTTTTGGACAGAAATTGCAATAAATTGAAATAGCAAAAAATTGTTGTAACGCATAAGAATATCAGTAGAAATGGAAATTAAGAAGAGAAGAAAAAAAAATGAATGAAAAATCAAAGGAAAAAATTAATCAAGAAAAAAACTATGACCTGCTGATCTCTGTTGGGATGCAAAAGATGCCTGATGAACTGAGCCAGCAACTGAAGGTATACTTCTTTGGCGCAGCCCTTCTGCAGCTATTACACAAAGTTGAATCAGTAGAAATACTCCTAGTATTTGGTATCTGCACCAAAGTGAAATCAAAGAAAAGACAGGTGCTCAAAATAAATCCTCTATGGAAGAAACATACTTTGCTTACTACAATGATTGATAGGAAATAATAGATAAGCTTAGGATTGTGGAACGAGACAAAGGTCATCACAGACTGTACTAAAGGCCATATTTATTCTTCGTAAGGAAGCATATCAGGAAGAACAATAATAATTATAATGTGCATACAGACCTTTTATAAAGCAATTTCAGGAGGTCACCTAACCCAAGAATTATTGATCGAATGATATGGAGTAGAATGTAAAAAAATATAAAACAAATGTTCTGGTCCACTGTCTAAAGATCAACATGGAACTTTCATCCTATTGCTTAGAAATTCAATGGAATTAAAAGGAACATTAGGTTTTACATTATACGCCCTCAGTCCATTGCATCCAATCTCATTGCTGTTAAAAATTCTTAGGAGAGAGAGGGGGGTGGGGAGTATGGATGGAATGGACTTCATCCAATACAATACCATTGCATCACTTTCCATCAATCCAAAAAAAAGTCTAAATAAAAAGCTAAAACAGTAGGAAAAGATATTATGGAGAATTTTGAGAGCAAATCCTCCATTGCCAACACATTTTTACAAAATTTGGAATTTCAAATTCTAATACCTGGGTCTTTGATTTGATGGTTTTCCAATGAAGAGATAACGAATGCCTGAAGCACGCTTAGATATATGATAATAAAGGCCTGCAAACAATGGGGGGAAAATGGAATGCATGTAGAGAAGTTACTTCTGGAAATTTTATCACCTCAATGAGCCTATCAAGCAAAAGGATCACCTTCAAAGTAGAACAGCATTAGATTAGCACAAAGAACCAGTGTATCAACTCACGCACAAAAGGGAGCATCTGGTGGCAGGGTATAAAAACTTTATTCAGTAAAAGCAAAATATTCTTTTAGACAAAGCCAGTTCAAACTTTGTAAGCTTAAGCAAACATACAGCTCCAACAAAAGAAGAAAATAATCGGGTTTCATACAAGGATCAGCCAAGTATAATTTAAATTGTGAGTTCTGACTTCTCATAAAATTTTGAAGGAAGAACAAATAGTAGAACAGTATATAACTGTAACAGTTTTACAAAAATTATTGATGATAAATATACCACAGGCCATCGCTGAACCACATGCAACCAAAAACCACTCAGTTTTTGCTTCAATCTTGAAAGAGTTGTACTATATTGTCCTGATGTTGAAGGACTGACCGCAGAGTCCTGTGAACTACGGCTCCTGATAGCACTTTCACCATAACTCTCAGCAAACTCTGAATCAGCAAGGGCAATGCCACGGGAAGCAATTCATGAACTGTCAAATAAACAATCAAGTCATCACAAAACTTGACACACAGATGGCTCTTTCATGGTGAATAATCAAAGAACTCGATGAGTTAATCCAAATTTAGGAGAAACAGGCAATAACCAACCTAATATGATCTGCTATATAAGGAATAGCTGTCTGGTATACAATGAAAATAGTGCGCCTTGCAGGGGTAGGAGGCAGCCCATAAGCGCCAGCAACCGTAAAAAGAAAAACAATCAACAACTTCTCCAAATTCAGAATAGCGGGAAGTTCACCAAAACAGCTATAAAGCTCAGCCCCAAAACAAACAAACAAAAAGAAGGGGAAGAAATATTACTTCCAAGCCAATAAAACATTAGCATAAAAAGAATGCACCACAAAGACATTTTCAATTTCGAACTAGGTGTCTGCCTATGCCTAAAGTCATGGTCCTCCAACACATAATGATATTCTAAATTCTCTTCCAATCTGAACCAAATATGTTATAATAATAAAATAGAATGCCAAAAGTGTTTAATTTCAATCCACTGTTAAAGTAATTTACACTATAAATAAATCATATTTCCATTGTATATGACTTAATTGATGTAGTTCTTAAAAGACTAAATTATTTTCTGATGATATGACTATCACTTATTATTAGGGTATGAAAGTATTAGAACGACATTGCATCCAAATAGAATTTATAAAGGAGGAGTGCTAAGGGCCAGCAAGTTTTGTGATTTGTAGTCATCAGTTAGCCATCATTGGTGTTTTTAATGGTGTGAGATTTCATCCAATGGTTTGGGATTACTCACTTTTCTTTTGCTAGTTAAGTGCTGGCCAGATTTTAATAAAAGTTCTGTCCCATAGACTTTCTCTTTATAAAATAAAACTATTGTGATCTGTATGTAAGACAGTAAGAGAGCCACATACTTAGTGGAAAAGTCACATTAAGGGGAAAAAAATATTAGAAGTAAGCATAAAAAATGAAGATGAAATATAGTGAAACCTGAGTGGTGTCACAGTACTCCTCCCCAAGCGTCTGCTGCCCTGAACCTGTTGTGAGAACATATTAAAACATTTGCCCCAAGAGATTTTGTCTGCAAAACAACACAGCCTAATAAGCACTACTCAATCAAGTCCTGCTTCTCCGCACTGTCAATGTAAAAGAACTTTTAAAACCGACATCCAATTAAGTGTTGCCACAATGAACTTCCTCATCCAATATCTTCAGTGTAAAAAGAGTTGCATGCATCCCGTCCTTTAATGAACCACATAGAAAATGGCCATTGACTCAGTACAGTACCCTCCACAAAAGCATCACACCACATTATGCAAATTGAAGTGTATTTGTTTGTCATACTTTGAACATAAGAGTACTTCTTACATTATGCAGTTTTGATCAGCAAATACTCTCAAAAATCACAAAACCTTTACAGAAATATAGAAATAAACAAACCTCATTTTGATAAGCAACAGCAACCCTCGTACCTATACTATGATATATTAAGTAAAACTTCATAGACGAAAGAGGCATACTGCTCGTCCTTCTCGGCGGCGCGCATCATCTCCGGCTGAGCAGGCAGAGGTTGGGGGGATGGTGCCACTAGGACCAGCTTCGCCACTGCCATTTCTTCCAAAGTGACCCGAACCCATGATTACTTGTTCCTTCCCTTCTTTTCTTACAGCAAATACAAAATTTCAGAAACAAATCTGTTTCTTCTCTAATCTCTATATTTTTTATGTGTGAGTTATTAAATGCCTCTTCAGTCTCTCACTGTCTCACAGTCATCATCATGCGAACCCCAAACAGGTCACTGATAAGTGGCATGTCCTAGTTGCCAACAATAAGAAAAAAAAAATTAGGTTATAAAAAATTTTAGAGGAAGACCCCATCTCGGCTCCTATCCATGGTTCAAAATAACAATCCGTTTCTCATTGATTGGAGAATGATTGCAACTTTTAATCATTAATTTTGTCAGACTTTGTGACTCCTCTATTAAACTCTTCCTTCAAATATTAATAAAGGCCAATTATCTAGTGCCTGTAATTTTGGTGTCGAAATTGTCGAAGTTGCCTCTTATGGTAAGTTTTAAATATTAAAAAATAATTTATTTTTATATTTTTTAATTTAAATATTAAATTTTATCTCATTTTAATAAGTTAAGCAAATATATATAGACACCATAGCATACACCATAAATAAATCTTACTTACGCATAACAGTAATTGATTATATGTCTAAAAATCAAAGACAAAACATTTTCTTGTCGTGTTAATAATAATACCCTGCAATGAAGTAGCACAAGTAAATCCTGTAAAAAAATTTATGAAACATTTAAATTTTTAACTAATTATAAATATAGACATTTAAATTTATAACGAACTACAAAGTATGATAAATATCTTAAATTTTAATAAGTTATTATACCTACTATTTTATTAATTATTAATCTTAGTTGGTAGTAGTTTCAGTTTTCGCTTCTTTTTAAATTGCAAAGATATTTTTATTACTTTGATTGATGGACAATATAAATATAAAAATTTGATTTGCCTTTGAAAAACTTTTAAGTAATGATCAATTAAGACATTAGACCAAACTTGATCATATACAATGCGCTGATCGATAGTCTTTATAAGATTCGTAATTTGAAGGAAACTTGTAAATACAATGAGTGAAAAAAATTTAAAACATGACAATATCATGTTTACAACACTAATAAATGGATATTATAAGGATTGAGATATGAAATCTGCATTGGAGATCATAAAGAGAATAATAAATTAAAAGTTAGATTGAACTTGATGAGGTAGCGTTTACTAACCTTGCATAAAGGTTTTGTAAAGAAAAATATGGAGAAGGAAGAACAAAGAACTGAAGTTGCTACCAACCAACAGCAGAAACAATATATTGTTGAAAATTATGGTTACCGGTCATACTTTATAATTTATTATGAATTTATGTATTTATGTTTATAATTAGTTAGAGATTGAAGGGTCATATAAAATTTTTTTCAGAAGTTTACATATCTTACTTTACTACAACATATTGTTAACAAGACAGCAAATATTTTGTCTCTTGAAATAATTTTTTGACACGTAATTAGTTAACCTTACTTAAAAACAAAATCCATTAATTCTGAATAGAGACTTTAATAAAAAATTCAAAAAGTCCCACGAAAATTAAAAATTAAATACTATATTTAATGAAGACTAAATTGTTATTTCAAGTAATGATTAAGAACATCATAGAATTTTACTCAAAATTTTATGACAAATCTATAATTTTTAGAAGAATACATATTAAGTCTTTAAAAAAAATGTTTATGAAAAATTTATAAATTATTGAAGAAAAAATATCAAATAAATTTCTAAAATTGCAATATAGATTTATATATCGTAAAAAATTATAACATTGGACACAATTCATTTTTCTTAGTCTTTCAATGATTCAATCCGTAAATTGCAATACTTACATGGACATAAAAAATTAAAATGCTTGACATAATTATTCTTCTTACTCTTTCATCCTATTTTGATCGGATTTATTTATTAATCAATTATTACTTTTTTTTTGCTATAAAATAACTAAATAAATAAATAAGGAAGAGGTAACAAATATAAAATAAAGAAATGTAAAGAGAAAGAAGTATTGCAACGTAAAGGAGAGAGAGAATAGTTTATTAATTGTGTGTAAAAGCTTCAGCCTATGCCCCTATTTATACATGTGCAAGGCTTTACTTTTTCAAACTATATTAAATACAATCACCCTTGGTAAACTAAATCTCATGAAAATGGTCATCCACATCATTCATCCTTATCACAACAATCCTTATTACAACACTCCCCCTTGGATGACCATTTAGGATTATTGCCTCGTTAAAACCTTACTAAAGAAAACCCAATAAGAAAAAAACTTTAGTTAAGGAAAAAGAGTACAATATCATTTGTGATGAGAACTACCTCATTAAAAACCTTGTCAAGAAAAATCCAGTGGGAAAAAACATGACTAAGGAAAAAAGAGTACAGTCTCCCCCTCTTGCCGACATCATTTAATGTCATGAAATCGGCGCATCCCAATCTCATGTACCAATCTTTCAAAGGAGGATTTTGGGAGTGACTTTGTGAACAAATCTGCCAGATTGTCACTTGAGCGGATCTGTTGGACATCAATTGTCCCTTGATTTTGAAGATCATGAGTGAAGAAGAATTTGGGAGAAATATGCTTTGTTCTATCACCTTTGATATATCCGCCTTTAAGTTGAGCAATACATGCTGTATTATCTTCAAACAGGACAGTTGGAGCTATCTTCTGATCAATCAGTCCACATGATGACAGAATATATTGGATCACACTCCTCAGCCAAAAACACTCGCGACTAGCTTCATGTATCGCTAGTATTTCAGCATGATTAGAGGATGTTGTTGCAATCGTCTGTTTTGTGGACCTCCATGATATAGCTGTACCACCATATGTGAATAGATATCCTGTTTGAGATCTCCCTTTATGTGGATCAGACAAATATCCAGCATCTGCATAGCCAACTAATTGTGACTTGGATCCATAGGGATAAAATAATCCCATATCAACAGTTCCATGAAGATATCGAAAGATCTGTTTGATTCCACTCCAATGTCTTCTGGTTGGAGAGGAACTATATATTGCTAGTAAATTCACAGCAAATGATATAATCTTTTGAACTTCTAGTTCACATTGCCCTGATCGAGGATCTAAATGCATCAACGATGATGTATTCCAATTAAGTTCCTTTTCAGGAAGCTTATTCTCTCCCCCTAATGTTGGAAATTTTAATTCATCAAAATGACAATCCGCAAATCGGGCTTTAAATACATCTCCCGTTCGTATCTCAAGATACCTCACTATAGAGGGAGAACATATCCAACATATATCCCCAATTTTCTTTGGGGTCCCATTTTGGTGCGATTAGGTGGTGCAATGGGAACATATATCGCACACCCAAATATTCTTAAATGGGAGACATTTAGCTGCTGGCCAAAAGCTAATTGCATAGGAGAGAACTGATGGTAACTCGTTGGCCTCAAACGAATAAGTGCCGCAGCATGTAAAATAGCATGCCCCCAAACCGAGGTTGGGAGATTTGTTCTCATAAGCAAGGGTCTAGCAATCAATTGGAGGCGTTTAATAAGTGATTCTGCTAACCCATTTTGTGTGTGAACATAAGCTACTGGATGTTCAACACTTATTCCATTAGCCATACAATAAGCATCAAAAGCTTGGGAAGTAAATTCACCAGCATTATCAAGGTGAATTGCTTTGATTGGATTTTTTGAAAATTGTGCTTTTAATCGAATAATTTGAGCCAGTAATCTCGCAAACGCCAGGTTGCGAGAAGACAATAAGCACACATGTGACCATCTCGAAGATGCGTCTATTAGGACCATAAAATATCTGAAAGATCCACATGGTGGATGAATAGGTCCACATATATCACCTTGAATCCTTTCTAAGAATTCAGGAGACTCAAATCCAATCTTTACTGGTGATAGCCTTAAAATTAACTTTCCTTGAGAACTAGTAAACTTCTGGTTTACAATGGCATGTGATTCAATTGCACTAATCTTTGTATAATATAACCCAGATGAAAGTGAGGGCAACTTTTCTAATATAACCTTTTTATTTAAATCATGAGTTGTGATACATAAATACTCATGATTTCCCTCATTCATTGTCTCAACATGATATCCATTTCGGCGAATATCTTTGAAACTCAACAAGTTCCTCAGAGACTTGGTAGATAATAGTGCATTATTTATTACAAATTTTGTTCCTCCAGGAAACAAAATTATAGCTCTTCCGGAGCCTTCTATCACATTGCCCGAGCCAATAATAGTATTAACATACTCTTCTTTTGGCACAAAATGGGTAAAATATATATCACTTTTAAGAATAGTGTGCGAACTTGCACTATTTGCAAGGCAAATATCTTCAGAATATGTCCTTGCCATTTTTCTTCAAAAAAATAAATGATAATATTAATAAAATGAGTAGAAGTACATGCACAGTAAAATTATTCATATGAATACTTAGCAAACACATATTAAACTATTCCATCATTGATCAAATAGCCAATATTTTCCTCAGAATCCTTAAAGAAATTAGATACATCATAATGAGTGGTAGAATTTTCATCATTTGAAACAAAATTTGTTTCCTTTTCTTTGTCATCCCTTTTCAATGATGCTTGATAAAGATCAACTAGGTGGCTTGGGGTACGACAGGTACGTGACCAATGGCCCTTTCCTCCACAACAAAAGCATTTATCCTCAATTGATATACTTTGCCCATTGTTTCTTTCTTTATCTCACTTCTGGTGAGATCTTTTTTGTGAACATAATTTCTTTTCCTTCCATAATTTTTTTTTGTTATCAAAATCTTGCCATTTACCTTTTCCGGGGTTATAATTTGCCGCATTTGCTTCAGGAAATGGGGCGGCGCCAGCTGGGCGCACTTCATGATTTCTTAAAAGCAACTCATTGTTGCGTTCAGCAACAAGAAAGTAAGAAATTAGCTCAAAAAAAATTTAAATCCTTTTTCTTGATTGCTACTGCAGGAGCACATTCGATGCATGGAAGGTCGAGAAAGTTTTCTCTAACATATCGGGCTTGAGGAGGTATCACCGTTTTTTCATGATTATACCTTTTTCAAGGTCTTTCCACAGATCTGCAGGATCTTTTAATGTGTGGGATATTCATTTTTCAATCATACTTCAAGATGACGACGAAGGAAAAATATGGCTTTATCTTTATCCTTCTGGGATATATTATTTTCAGTCTCAATGGTATCTCCAAGATCCATTGAATCAAGATAGATTATATCCATGGTAAATAATTATTTCTAAATACATCAAAAGCATTATATTCAAGATGAAAGAGATTCGACATAATAAAAATTTGTTACCTGAAATCTTCCTAATAATTTCGTTAGAGCTTCGTGCTGATAACGTGTTATAAAATAACTAAATAAATAAATAAGGAAGATGTAACAAATATAAAATAAAGAAATGTAAAGAGAGAGAAGTATTGCAACGTAAAGGAGAGAGAGAATAGTTTATTAATTGTGTGTAAAAATTTCAGCCTATGCCCCTATTTATACATGTGCAAGCTTTACTTTTTCAAACTATATTAAATACAATCACTCTTGGTAAACTAAGTCTCATGAAAATGGTCATCCACATCATTCATCCTTATCACAACAATCCTTATTACAACATTTTTTAATTATTAGTCAATTATTGCTTCTTTTTTTTTAATTCTACTCGATATTTCTTTTAAAAAAAATATAATTTTTTTATTTTTTTCTATAGTATCTATCAACCCAACAAACGAAAAACAAATACGAATTCAAATTTCTAACACTTACTTAAACGAACTAGTAAATTAACCACTATATCAACCCAAATTAATTTTCTCAAAATCTTATCTAATATTTTGTTTTCCCGATGTACCATAAATTCATCACAAAATAATTAATGTAAAGAAGATAATATAAATATATCTTATTTATGTATAATTAATGATTTACATAATATTTTGGCTACTAATAGATATTCGGAAGGCTGTGCAAGAACTCCATGTTAAGGGTTACAAGATTTGTTAAATAGAATATATAGAAAAGATTAATTTACCGCAATTGTTTCAAGCTCATAAATTCAATTCCATGTTAATGAGATATTAACTTTAAAGGAGCAAGAAGATGAAATGAATTAAAGTAATAAGAGTATAGATATTTGCGGGTTTTTTAACTAAAAAATAATACTAGGAAATCAAGATGGTTCCAACCAAAATTCAGCTAAATGTTTTTGGGTTGGGATCCGAAAGCCCAATTTACTTCAGCATCACCCTAAAATTGACCCATGATAAACCAAAATCATCTTCCCCAAAACCCTACCCTTTCCTTTCACCGTTTTACTGCACCATATTTTGAAAACCATCTACAGTCGCATCACGATTCCGGGAGCATCGAGCAAACCTCTTTCCTATCTTCTTCGGACGCCGCCCCCCGCGCCTCCGCGCATCGTGCCTCCACGCACCGTACCAGAGTAGCTTCACCAACCTCGGTCGCGGTCACGGGCTCCCACCTAAGTGTGTCGAGCGAGTAGGGTCTTTTCATCACAGAGGGCGCGCCGCTGCTGCTGCATGCCGGTGTTAGCGGCGCTCTTGAAGCCTCCTGGTGCAGCTCGGCCGAACGCCATTGAGGTTCCACTGCTCTAGACTGGAACCTCCCTTCATCTCACTAATTGGTAAGTATTTAGATGTTTCTTCTGATTTTCTCTGCATATTTTGAAAAGGAATTTGGACATGGTGTTGTTGTAGTGTTTTTAGTGAATTTTTAGGGATTGGAGGTTTCTTTTATGTTGTATAATTCAGGTAATATAATCTTGCTGAATCACTAGTCCTTTTGATAAATATTAGCTGCATGTTTTCATGGTTTAGGAGTTTCGCAAAAGCGTTATCACTGGTAAGTATGTTTGTTTTTTCCTAATTGAACTTGGGTCTGTACTGATTATATAAAATTCTAGCAAGAAAATTTGATTTTTTGGGTAAGATTTGTTGGAGGTTTTACAACATCTATTGGAGTTTATTAATTACCAAGAACATAAAATTAGAAATGGTTTAATTATGTTTTGTAATCTATGCTTAGGTTCAGGAACTATGGTTGTAGTCGATGTGGTTTACCTTTGCTAAGTTGTTGGATGTTGTTGAATTGCTGTAACTAGCGAATGGATGATTCTGAAATTAGAAAACAAAAGATGATGTTATTGGGAGTTGGATTTTGCTATATTGAATGTGATTGGAGATTGATTATTGCTGTTCTCTTAATAGTGGTTTGAATTTTGGATGATGAAATTATATTAAATTTGTTCTAATTTTGGTCGAACTTAATTTTGGTCCTTACTCATGATCCAAGAGTCAATTTATTTGGAACTCTGAAATCGTTTCTACCACCCATCTTGTAACTTACTGCTTGTTAAATCATGTTTTCTATATGCAAATTTACCTGTTTGCTTTCCAACCCTTTATATCCCGGAACGTACACTTGATGTAATCTCTGTAACTTAAGACTCTCTTCAGGCGATTTTCTATTCATGTTGAACATCTACTCTAATTTTGCATGTGTTTAAAAATGAACCTCGTGCAATTTGATATATACTGCATCTAATTTTGGTTTAATATGGTATTAATTGATATGGGTTTCGTATAGCATCATCAACCATGTTTAATTGAGAACTCTTTTAATGTTGCCTCTGATCTTTGTATGCAGTATCCATTTTTAGGTACTGGGGCTGTTTCTTGTGAAATTGCATCAGGATTGTTTTGCAGAAAAGCCAACCAACATGGAAAAAAGGTAAAATGATGTCTACCATTCTCATTTTAACATTCTACATGATCTTATGTGTGACTTACAACTAGTGTTACAATTAACAAAAATTATTAGAGTCGCGATGCTCGCCCAACTACATACATAACATGATGAGCACGCTATCTAAAAATAACTCTGTTGAGAAGCTTGCAGAGATTGATGAGATCGGATTCAGATTCTTGAGGCTTGTTCCGAATTGGTTGGTGAAGCAAGCCATCATAATTCACCTGGCCGAGGATAAGTTTTGCTATCTTAATTACCTAGTGTGGCATAGGCGTATATGCACAAATATCTTTGGGTATAGATATATCACCATGCACTAACACATGAACATGTTGTAGGTGATCCATTCCCATCCCTAAATGACAGTAATCCCTGCCACGTGGCCATCAAAAATTAGTTGTTTGCTATATATCTCTTGTATACGCTAGCTGATGTTCTTCCTTGTGTAATGGTGTTTTGTAAGAAAAAAGTTAGTTATAATTAAGTTTATTTTTTGTTTTAAATCAAACTTTTGTCTGAATGTGGATATTTAAAATTGCAGCATCAAAAAGAGATTTTTTTGACAGGTTTGTTAGAGTTTTAACTCAATCTATTGGTAGCGATGTGGATGATTATCTAAGTGGACATCCGTATGTTTTTTTTTTGAACTGATTAGATGATTTTTGTCTTTTATGCAATATGTCTTTCCCACTCAAAAAAGTTTATAGTATTGGTCCTATAATGAATGGCTGAAACTGATTCTCCTTTTCTTCTTTTACCTTACTACTTGTTAAGTCATTTTTTATGTATGCCAACAACTTCCCCCCATTGCTTTCCAACCTTTTACCATCTTGAACTATATATGGTGCTAACTGTTCAACTTAAGAATATATTCAACCTATTTTTCCTTTATGTAAAACATAACTGGTAACCATCCTCTGTGCAAGTCTTCTATTTTCAGCGGTTGCAATACGATCATCTCGACAACTATCATGAGCCTAAGCCATGGCTCACTGCGTGGACCTCAAAGAGGCTAGAAAAGAAGGCGCAATATATTATATCCAAGGTACTCATTTCCCTCTGGTAATCGGTTACTTTATGCCAGTATGTAAGTGGATGTTGCTTTCGAGAGGACTCAAGATGTTTCTTATGTTTGCTATTTGGTTGTTTCTAAATATGTTTCCAGTTTCAGATGTGCTAGGTAGTTGTGGTTGACCTCGTGTGTTTAAGATGTGAATGTTTTTTTTTCTGGTTCTGGTTTTTGTGTTGGTGATGCTTTAGAGTTTGATTAAGGTCAATGACTCTCTTCATTTCTTAAATCAGGGCCGCCTCTTGACTAGACAGCGGAAAGGTGAAGACATAAAAGGCCGATCACTGCAATCTGAAAGGAGAAAATCGGGAAAAAAAGCACTACAAAAGCGTGGACAAAAGGATTCGGCGCTGCCAAGAGTAAGCACGTTTTAACGGCTTAGCATTTTGACAAGTTTACTTCGCTATTGTTAATTTGATTCATGCTATTACTACAAACAGGGGAGCTCTATCTGTGGAGAGAGTGAGCAGGTAGCAATGGAAAGATGACCAAGTGGACGCACAACAAATCCACTTCCAACCAGAAGAAGTTCACGACACGTAGAAGGATAAAAAACTAGCCCGATGGTGAGTATACATTTATGGTTGTGTATGGTTTAAATCTTGGACTAGCTTAAATAAGTTTAGAAGGTTCATTTCAATGTAATTGCATGTTTCTTTACCTAACATATTCAATATGCGTAAAATAGCCCAATAGGGGAGCTACAAAAAAAATTGGGGGAGGGGGGCTAAAAAGGACTGATCACGTAGGTCCAGCCCAAAACAATTTGAGGAAAAAGATCTCCCAATGAGCATAGATGATGATGAGGAGAATGAGCCTCTTGCTAAGAGGATGTGCCGACTGTTTAACCAGGGAGTTGACCAACAAAAACCAAGTACCGAGCCCACCGATGGCAACCTCAATCAGGATAACACTCCCCATAAAACACCTATCTCTAGAGTTTCCGATGCAGGAACACTCTCCGTAGCAGTAATGCAACATCAAGAATGGGAGTTCGACGGACAATTTTCCTAAGCAAAACTATTTCATTTTGTGGTCTATTTTACTTGTTAGTGAATTAGGAACTGTATCCATATAAAACTAACTTCTCTTTAACATTGGTTGAGTTTCTTGCAGTAATCCCAATTTTCTGTCAATGCGAGACCCCAAGAGTGAAAGAATGTGGCAGTACTTTGAGCAACTGCAGAACACGAAGCCACTGCAGACTGTGATGCCAACCACTCAGTCTTGCATGACTCCTAGTCCACCGAGCTAGAAGATTTCACTGGGCATGACTCAGATGGAAAAGAAGTCTACCCAATGTACTTCTATAAAGGTGCATCCATTGTTAAAGGGGCGAAAGCTGGACAAGGATGATGAGGAGCGATTGCGACGATGGGCTACTAATGGTTTGTTGGAGAAAAGGCAGGTCGTGGCGTCGTATGAAGGAAAGCAACATCTAGTATTGGTCCGAGAGGACATCTGCACACTGCTACCCCAGCGCTGGGTCAACAGCAACGTAAGTAGAACATACTAACACTTTGATAGAATGAATATGGTTCTTAATATATATCATGGCTCATAAAGATGACCCTAACTCAATTAAAATGTATCATGCAGATTGTTCAGTGGATGTGTTCAACCTTTAATGTCTCAGAGTCATTGCGGTTTAGGGATGACTTCTACTGTATTCCTCCAGAAATTTTGGTATGCATGAATTTATGGATTCTCATTGTTTATGATTTGAGGTCTGAAACTAAATAGTACTTTTTTAACAGAAAACTGTGTTGCAAAAGAGGAATCTGGATTCCTTCAGGGAGGTTCCTACCATTAGTTATGTGGGGTTGGGTCCTCACTTCGGTGATGATTCTAGATATTTTGACAAAATAGCAGCTTCCAACAAAAACTGTATGGTTCTCGCTGTTTGATGCCATTGCACGAACTAATGCTTGCATGTTGATGTTTTGATTTATGTGCTTACAACACCATGTTTTTCGGTTGGATGTTGCTTATGATAGGCACTAGGATGTTTCTATTCATTGCCACTTGGATGGTTCTGTATATGTTTTTTAATTTTCATGTCTTAGGCACTTGCAATTGCATATACTTAATTGAGATGTGATTGGCTTTCTTTTCATTAGATGTTCTGCAACACGTTACATGTGTTGAGAATTTTGCGACTATCTGTATTTGATGACTAACTTGTTCATGTAACTGTTTTGATATTTCTGTTTCCATCGCAGTGGTTTGTCCTAGTCTGTATCGATCGTCATTGGTGGCTGTTTGCCTTTGAGATTGCTCAAAAAAGGCTGTGGGTGCTGGATAGTATGTATTCAGGAGAGTATAATGATGATAGATCAAACATGCATGCTTATGTGGTAAGTATATGTCCACCAATTAGTGCACCGACATCCTCAGTAGTTGTAAATGTGTTATTGCTAAAGTGTAGCTGCTTTTAAGGGGAAAATCATTGAAGACATAGCTAAAGTGTTGATGTCCGCATATGAGCCCACAGAGAACGACCTACCTCGTTTCTATCCCAGCGTCCCAAAACAACATAACGGGTCAGTTAAAATGACACCTATCAATAATCTTACTAGCACTTCACTTGATAATGATACTTAGTATAATGGTTGAAAATAATATTTCTATTTGTACATGTAGCTGTGATTGTGGTGTATTTGGAGTTTAGAGAAACCCTTGCAGCTTTGGGACAAGGTGAAGTTAAATATCCTGTCACAATTAAGTTGTACCTCTTTCCTATCTATTTCTTTCTTGCTTTCAAAATTAACCACCCATATGGAATCACCATGCAGGACGTTCTACAGGAGTTCCGGAAGAAAATTATACTAGACATAGTGATAGGTCCCCATAATTCACAAATTGGGAAGGCACTGCGTGCCTTGGACAGCGATCCTGTGCGCCGCAACCAGCCAAGAAAAAAGACTAAGGTTGTGAGATCACCCTTCACAGCACCGAGCACGAAGAGCATGCTGTAGCGTGCGGGGTTACCTACTAGAAAGCCAAGCAAGAGGGGAAGACAACGGAAGAAGACAGATGCCTAGGTAAAAAATCAGCAATACCGACACTTGCCTTACTATATCTATAGGTTCCCTGTGAAAGAGTTATGGATGATAATATGGCATTTTCTGACTTAGATGTGTTTCGTGTGAGCCTGATAAACCCTGTTTCACTACAGGTTTATGATTTCATGTTGATGATGTTGTCAAGTTGCTAGTGACTTTATCTAAAACCTTTAAGTGGATGGTACTTCTGATAGGCATTAGGATGTTTCTTTTCTTTGTAAACTGTATAGCTCTGGATCTGTTTTTCAAGTTATCACATGTTAGGCATTTGAACATGTGTGTACTTCATTGAGAAGTGAATGGCTCGTGTTTTATTAGATACTCCTCAGCAGGTTTCATGTGTTAAGTAATTCAGAATTGTCAAGCAATTAGTTCTCAAATTGTGGATGTCTCTAGTTCAATAAGCAATGCATTGCCTTTTTATACTATTTACTCAACTCTGATCGGTGTATATACCCTATTTGTTTATGACTATATGTAAGTGGCACTTCTTTCCATTCACTAGCCTGGTGTTAACTAAATGGACGCGTTATTTATGTTTTTATCATTGTTTTCTATTGCTGAAATTGTGAAGTTGCTGGAACTTTAAGCAATGCACGGACGATTTGTTTTCGTTCAGGCATTGGTGACTTTAACCAAGATTTTAAGTGGATGGTGCTTCTGATAGGCATTGGGATGTTTCTTTTCATTGTGAATTAGATGGTTTGGGATATGGTTTCTTTTTTCCATGTGTTAAGTGGTGCGATATTTTACAACCCACAAACTAACCGGCAAGTGCACCGGGTCGTACCAAGTAATACCTCAGGTGAGTAAGGGTCGATCCCACAAGGATTGATGGATCAAGCAACAATGATTGAGTGATTGGCTTAGTTAGGCAAGCGGAAGAGGGTTTTGAGATATTCAAAAGGTTTAAGTTGAAAAATGTCAGAAGACAGGCACGCAAGTAAATAAGTTGAAAATAAAATATTGGAGAAATAGTTAAGGCTTCAGAGTTATCTATTTTTTTGGATTAACTTTTCTTACTAACTATTTTAATCATGTAGGATTTAATTTATGGCAAACTGTATGTGACTAGACCCTAATTCCTTAGACCTTTCTAGTCTCCTCTAAAATTCATCGACTGCCAATGCCTTGGTCAATTAATTCCAATTAGAGGGTGAAGTTTAAATTCCAGTTTATATGCCACAAAAATTCTAATTACCCAAAAATAAGAGGATTATATGTCACGTATCCTGTTATATCCAGATAATTAAAATTTAGGAGAATATGTTTTCAAGCTGTTGTTCAAGTAAAGAGCTTTCCAAGTTATACAAGAACTCAAATAGAAAGAGGGTCATACTTCCATTCCACCCAAATTCATAAGATGAAGAGCGAAAACAAATCTTAAATTACAAATCCACACATGAATTAAAATAGAAAAAGCAATAAAATCAATCCATACAAATAGACAGAGCTCCTAACCTTAACAATGGAGGATTAGTTGCTCATGGTTCAAAGAAGAAAATAAGGATTCTGGTAAAATGTACAGAGTTCCAATCTGATGGCCTTCAAGTTAACTAATGGAATCCATTTTTATAACTAATCCTAATTAATTTAAAATCTAATTATCTAAAATTAAAAATATTATCTTTTCCTAAAAATAAGATTTGAATTTAAATCAGAATAATCAGCAGGTCTTTAGTTGATGGGTGGGGACCACATGTTTTTTCCATTCTACAGCTTCTAATCTGTGTTTTTCGGGATGAAAACTAGGTCAAAACAGCTCAGAAATCACCCCCAGCGTATGTCACGCGTACGCGTCAGTCACGCGTACGCGTCGATGGTCTTTATCGCAAGTGACGTTGACGCGTCGGTCACGCACACGTGTCGCTGTGCAAATCTTCAAGTCACGCGTACGCGTCAGTCATGCGTACGCGTCGCCATGGAAAGCTCCAAATCATGCGTGCGCGTTAGTCACACGCACGCGTCGCTCTTTGCTGCCATCTCCTTTGATTCTTGTGCTGCAGAAACTCCATCAAATCCAGTCGAATGCTACCTAAAATAAACAAAATTGCACAAGACTCAAAGTAGCATCCATATTGGCTAAAAGATAATTAATTCTTTATTGATGCAAATTCACTTGGAAAAGATACGAAAGATACTCATGCATCATTAAGCATTCGCAAATGCGTGCACTTCTTTGATATGTGAATGCCTTTTGTGTTTTTTTCTTTTTATACTCTTCAGTAGTTTTCAGGGCAGATGTAATCCTTTTTTTTTGCGAACAAATAAGTGACACTTCATTTCCTTAAAACCATAAAAGTCTCAAAACCTATAATAATCAATAATTGGGTAAAAGATAACAACAGTCATGCTTTTGTTTCTTTCAATGAATACTTCATAACAGTATCAATGCAAGTGACAAAACAGAAAGGGGCAGAGTTTATTTAGTTGTGTCTAAAGAACCAAGAAACCTAACTAAGTATGACAAACCACCCACACCAAAAAATGTACAACCACAACGAAAAGATAACTATATATGCCTGAAAGAGTTCAACAGGTGCATGAATCCGCTACCATCCGATAAATTCCAAGTAGTAGAATGCTCAAATCTTTTATTTACAGAACTATCATGATCATTATCTGTTTGAAGGTTAACAACATCCTACAAGATGCACAACACAAAGAAGGGAACAACATATATGAATCAAGAATACAATTTCATAAAAAAATTTTAAATATACCTCACTTCTAGCACATACCGGATGCGATTTCCTCTTCCTTTTTTGCATTGACTTTTTAATTGACTTGTCCAACTCTGCTCGAAGTCTCTTACTTTTCAGCCGTTCTTTGGTTTTAACACTTGAGGGTCCTTGTAAGTCATGTACAATAACACCGCCTGTGCTCTGTGTGGGCATGGTATTCTGAGTCGCAGCAAGAGTAGTGAAACGCATGCTGGCACGGTAATCAGTCAGCTTGGACTTTGCGTTCCAAAAGGCAGCTCACAAGATGGCTGTTTCCTCATCACAAGCAACAAACTCATGAGCAATGTTATAGAACTCTGAACACAGACGCCTGAATAAATTGTGGCTTTCATCGGTCCGAGCCACGTCATGGCTGCTTTTAATGTAAGTGTGCTTGCGGATGACATTCTTACTCCATCGAGGAAGAACATAGCAGCTCGGTACTATGTCAACTCTGTAGTATGACCACACCGCAAGGGTGTGACAACACAATATACCACCGGATTCAAACTTGTTGCACTCGCACCGACCCTTTTGACTCAAAGGGTCAAACTCTACTATGAAAGTATGGTAGACAGGCTTCCCCTAAAATACCTTATGCTCGTCCACTTTAATAGAAATTGTATCTCCCTTTTGTTCAGTTGATCGAACCACGCAATCAGTTTTTTTTCGCTGAAACTGTCTCTCAATGCATGTGCTCCCTATACATGGGATGACTCCTTTCGAGTCCGAAGCATTATCTTCCGGCTCCTTTTACTCCTTGTTTCCAAGCACATTGTCGTATTTATGGACGAACTGAACGAACCCACTTTTGCAATGCAGAAATCCCCCATAAAATGCGTACATACTTTTACTACGCTGTGTACTCCTCATGCCGGCCCAAAATTCACTCTTGAAAAATATTGGAACCCACTTCTGTCGATTCGCATAAAGGCCTACCAATAAAAAAAGCATAAGAGTGTCACTTATACACAACATGATGACAGCTTCCAAAGCTTTGATAAAACAAATAAAAAATCATCCATACACACTATGAGAAAAAATATCTGTTTGTATATTGAAAAGAACATCCACTGACTAGTAAGGTAAAAAACTCAGCTACATTTTTTAGAAAAAACACAAGAACGAAATCAAGCCAGCAGAAATAACATGAAGTGAATAAATAGGCAACATGAAACCAACATACGTGATTTAATTTAACGATCACGGACCTGCTAACCATCTGTTATGGCCTAAGTCAAATTCTTTGATGAAACCAGCCCAATCAGCTTCAAACGATTCAGGCGAAGGAGAATTCCACACAATGTGATTCATCATTACATTCAATTCTCCGTACCTAACGTAGCCACTAAACTTGAATTGTGATTTCTTCATTATGTGCCAGATGCATCATCGGTGGACAGTATCAGGTAGGACCTTTCTAATAGCACCAGTCATCACCTTGCACTGGTCAGTGATGATCTCCCTTGGTGTAGTCCCGATGCATCTCACCCACTGCGTGAACACCCACTCAAAACTAGGGATCTCCTCGCTCCCAAGTAAAGCACAGCCAAGAAGAGTAGACTTCTCATGGTGGTTTAAACCGACAAAGGATGCAAACGGTATACCATGCCTGAGAAAACACCAAAAACAAATGTGAGGCAGAAAAAAATTAACAAATAAATACTCTTGCAATTCACCAATAAGTATACAGACTTGTTTCTTTTGTAAGTGGTGTCGAACAACACCACATCTCTGTAACATTCATACAAAGCCCTGCACCTTGCATCTACCCAGAGTCCGCTCCTAAATTTATTAGCATCGTCAACATCTATGGCATAAAAGAAGTTGGAATTGATCTCTTTCATTCGAACGAAATAATTCATCACCCCCTTGAAGTCTGCATTATCATCGAATATTGCTTGTGATGTAATTTCTGACATCCTTTTCTGAAAAACTTAGGTTTGAAGACCCACCAACCTCGTTTGCCAGTACTAGATACGTCTTGTTGGGTCTTATGCCAGCCTCATCGTTATCCGTAATGATGCACTTAGCATGCATGGTCAACTCCCTATATTCATGATAGTGGACATCTTTCTTAGCCGAATAGGGGTAAGAATGCCTCAATTTTAACCTAGACACAACCCAACATTCCTTCTCCCTATCCAGCATGACATACATCCTTGTTCTGCATATCGTGGCTGTTATTCTGTTTTCCCTAGTTGCTGCCTTAACCCGAGATTCCTGATAACCCTCTCGAGTGCAGTGAAGAAATTGATTAACGGGTATCTTTGATTTCTTCCGTGTCTTGTCAAAGTTTGTGTTCCTGACTTTAGTTACGAACCCCACTTTCTTTGCATAATTTGCATAAAACTCCTGTGCCAAATGCAATGAATCAAAAATCATTCCTATGACTGAGATTTCTTCTTCACTGATCCCACTATGATTTGGCAACTGTAAAGCCAATTCACAGAACCAAATACGAATTAAAGCTAGTATTAACGTAGTAACTATAATGTGATAACAAACAATAAGTCATAATTCACACCTCGTGTCTCAATTCCAATGTTCTGAAAACTAGACCAGATCGGCTGGTTCAACCGGATTAACTGGAAACCGGTCATCTGATCGGTCCGGGTGACTCTTAAAACCGTTTTACAAAAAACTGGTAAAAAAACCGATCAAATCAGTGGTTAACCGGTGAACCGAACAGGTTTTCAGAAGTCCGGTTTTGCCATCCTTATAGAAAACGGCGTCATTTTTTTACGCTTGAAAAAAAAAGAAGTTTGACGCCTCCACTCCACCGTCCTTACCACTATCGGCACCGGCAGTGGCCACCAGTCGTTGCCACCATCACCACTCGAAGCTTCTATCGCCATCGTCGTTGTCGGGTGGTCCATTTGAAGCTTCTGTCGCCCTCGTCGTCGGAAGGTCGGGGCATAGCTTATGTCGTCGGCCGCCTCTGTCTTGCCGAGCATCTTTATGCCACTTTAGGCCGTCTCTGCTTTCTCTGCCTTAGTGAGCTTCTTAGTGTTTTAATTAATTTTTTTGATAAACTCATAATGATATGAATTGCTAGCTTGCTGGAGTTGCTGCAGAGTTTTTCAGTTTTTCAATTAATATTTTTTATTCTATTAATTATATGAATCACTGGCTTGCTGGAGTTCCTGCAGAGTTCTTTATTTTTTCAATTAATTTTTTATTCTGTTAATTCTACTACAGAATTGATGTAACACTGAATGCTGAATAGAATTTCAAAACCGTTTTTCAGAACATTACTTCTCTCTCCATGATGTGTCGAATATTTGGCACATACCCTTGCTATTGAAAGTAATTCTAACATTATTTTCTGTTTCGTTCTTTGGTTTATGAAGGAACTTGAATTTTTCTTTTGAATTTATTTTCTGTTAATGGCTGAAAACTAGTGATCTCATTGTGGAATTCTATATTCTGTAATGTATTCTTCTAATAATCCTCCTAATTTTGATATAATTTCAGATCCTGGATTTTGAATGCTGAATTGAATTTCGGTATAATTTTATAATGCTGAACATAATTGATATAATTTTGAATTTGGAATTGCTGTAATTCTGAATTTTGCTGTAATTGCTGTAATGGCTGAGGTTTTATTTTACTGTAATTGCTATAGTGGCTGAAACATGAAGTTAGGTTTTAAGGGGCAGGGGATAGTTTGTTTTGCACACCTTGAAAAATTGTTGCTGCGGAGATTGGTTCATAGCTATTTCTAATTAGTAATTTGACATTAATTGAGTGAGTTTTGTCTAATTAAGTAATTATTGATATTATTATTGATTGTTGGTGATTGTTGATTGAATATGGATATAGTATTTATGCCATGATTTCTTTTAGTTATAAATTGTGATTTTTGAATTTGAATGTAGAATTTTAATGATGAGATGAGATATAGTTTAGTTAGTAAGTAGGTTATGAAATTTTAAATTTTATTATTATATGAATGATTGAATTTAAATTTTAAAAGATTTATATTATATTTTTAATAATTTTATTTTATATTTAACAAAACCGGTTCGACCACGATTCAACCACGGTTGGACTATTGAACTATTGAACCAGTAACTTGACCGGTTTGATTCTCGCAACCTTGCTCAATTCCAACTCATCCTTGCTCATCACAATGACGTCGGTAATTTCGTCGCCCTTCAATTCTTCAATTAAATATACGAGAAAAACTCTTTTTCAACCTAAAGAACCTTAATATATAATGAATCACTCAAATAAAAAACATCAACAAAATAGTGCAATGGCATATTGGAGTCGGGCATAATTTAATAATATCAATTCTTTGGATTAGAACATGTTGGGTAAGCATTTGATAGCAATTCCTAGCTTACTTTAATAATTTTTCAACTAAATGTAACACCGTACCAGAATTTTCCAAATAGATAAAGTTAAAAAACATCTAATTAACATGAAGAAACAACATTCACATATCACGTTGTGATCAAATTGCTTACAATGCAAGAACAACCCATACACTATACCTTAAATCGCTCTTGCTCTTGAATAACAACTTCACCCGCACTCAATTCTTCATCGCCTTGAATTGAACTGGTCAATGTGTTGTTCGATCCGCCCACCGGGGTTGAAAACTCCATGGACGATGTTGTGTGGTTCCGGAATTCCTGCACCACAACAGCCGCTTCTTTGTGACGGAAACACTTGGCGTGATCGTCCTTGCAGGTGTTCCCGTTACCGAGTCGGGAACACCACTTGAGCCACGATCAAGAATGTCACCTTCAATGGCGACTTCTGGACTTTCGAAGGGAATGCCTTGAAGGAGAGAGTAATGGCACGGACTACTGGCGGCAATCGGAAACAACAAGAACGATAGTCAACCGTAACCCAACATGTGGCGACATGGACCGACGGATACCGAGCATGGAGCACTGCTTGGATGGTTGGATGGAGGAGCTGGGCACCGCTTGGAAGAGAGGGTGAAGAATCGGGATTCCTTGAAACAAACTTTCGTGATCCACATAACTAATTTTTGAACGTATCATTCAAAAACATAATTTGGGGGTGAAAAGCAATTAATTCCAAATATTATAAATTAAAAATGAATAAAACTAATTAAGATCGTTATAATTAAATGAGTTGTTCAATTTTTGGCTGGTTAGGAATTGATTCCATATACTTTTCCCCTTAAAAAAAGAATCAAGTTGACTCTTGAGCTGGCTCAACGTGTTAGATACATATTATTTATTTTCTTCTTGAAATACACGAGTTAGATACTTAGATCACACCTCATGATGAAGTTGACTCAAATAGTACGACCAAAAAACTAAGGAATGCCCAAAGTAAATATGGCTTCAAAACCCAACCAGATATTGCTAACTACCTATCTTCTCGTATGATCATCATTCGAAATTTGGAATTGTATGGATATCACTGCCAATTACCTGTTAACATTGTGACACAATAATACAAGGGCACATTGAAAAATTGAATTCCTGAGCAGCCGTTACGGTGTTGATTTGGTATTTCTACACTCAGCAACATATACTCAGATTCAACTAAGTACTTGCCAATTTAATACTTGAAAAATGACAATTCTCCAGTGCACAATGCTAAATCCAAGAATTTGACAAAGCTCATATATTAATAGTTAACAAAATAAATGCTAACATTCACTGATTTCGGAAAGAAGGCGAAGTAACATAACTAGAAAATAGATAAATAATCCAGGTAAAAGCTAAGGGGAAAGAAATTGAACCAGAAAGGAAAAAAAACAAAAATAACATTGTTGCCTTCACTTGAGAGGAATGAACCTCGAGGAGTGAGTTGCACCAATACCAGGCCTTCCATGCTTAACAGGCTTGTAAGAGATTGAGAATTCAGCTAGATAGTGGCCTATCATTTCTGGTTTGATTTCAACTTGATTGAAGGTCTTACCATTGTAGACACCAATGATGCTACCAATCATTTCAGGCACAATGATCATGTTGCGAAGGTGAGTCCTGACTGGCTCTGGCTTTTCACCGGCTGGAGCCTCCCTTTTCTATTTCAAATCATACATGAAACATTAATCAAGCTGCCATAATTATTATTGATCCATGAAAGAAGGTTTAATTTTATTCAACATACGGATGAAGGGAGACGCTCTAATAAACTGTCAATCTACTGAGATTATTAGCTGTTCAGTGACTACTCCAAATTAAAATGCAAGTAACAAAACATAGGCTTAAATGGGCAGAATGCTGATAACAGGATAGGAACAAACCACAAACCATTTAAGATTGTGCTTAACAAACGTGTTCAGTTTCCATCAAAGAATTCCCAATTGTTAACATGGATCAAGTATTTAGTTTATTATAGATAACTTCTACATTGCAGAAACATGTTAGGCCTAGTAAGTCAACCAGTCATTACTACTGCCATTTTAAAACTATGAATCTTGGGTACAATTACTTATCTCACTATTGAAATCTCGAATTAGGCAATGTTATGCGTACAAAAACTATGCTAAATTAAGATATTGGGTTAACATATCAACATGGCTTCAATTTGAGAACTGGACAGTTAGAATGTAAAGAATAATGCTCAACAATTACAGCTTAAACAAACTGTATAACACTAGTGCAGTGGGTCTTAGTCTGACATATTTTCCTCTCTTCAACATCCTCTGGACTTCTTTATGCATAATGCTATAAAACTTTACTTCTCCATAACAAAAGATGAATTATCAGCATATGTACACATCACACACTAACTTGTAAAAAGATATTTTCGGAGAATAAACAAATTAAGGAAGCTATAGAATGTGCATTCGTTTCCAATGGTCATTGGCATATACACTATAATGAATGGGAACTAGACAATCAACACGGCCTGAGTGAAATAGAATTACTCGTGTAAGTAGTATTAAACTATTGATACCGTGGCTTTTTGTGACAAAATAACAACAGTTAATGACATGAACCGAAGTTTACATTTCTGTTGAATCAAGCAAACGATTCAATCTACTAACTCACGAAAATAAACTCGGACAAGAAATCCATCGACAATATCGAACCTAAATCACGATGGCGGTAATTACCTTAATTTAATCAAAATCAAATAAAAAAGAATTAAAATCTAATCTAAAACACTCACCGCCTTACGGAGTTTCTTGATTAGCGCCATAGGCTTGCGCGTCAAACCGCGTTGAAATCTGAATATCAAAAACATCAATCAGAACCGCAAACACAAAATGCGAATCATGAAACAGCGAGAGAGCCACCTTCTGCGGGCGCGTGCAGTGAAGAGCTTGACAAGTTCATCGGTGGACATGTCCAAGAGAGCATCGAGGTCGACGCCTCTGAAGCTGAACTTCTTGAACGTCCTCTTCTTCGGTTGTGCCGTCGCGACTTCTGCTTCAACATCAGCCTGTAAAAGAAAAGTAAAAAAAAAGCAAGCTCAACAATCGCAAGAACTGTTTGGTTTCCGTGAAATCGATATATAAAAAGAAAGCGGCGTTCACAAGAGTAAGGAGAGTTTCACCATTGCTGCAAGACGGAGCTCGACACTACTTTATATCGGGTTGAGTTCTTTTGGTTCGGGAACGGGTTTGGGTGTTTTCGTGGGGTGGGTTACCGCAATTCGAAATTGGGCTTCAATGTTTCAAATAGCCCATATTTATTGACGAGTATAAAGTTATATAGTATAATAGTGCCAATGAGCCATAGCTCACACGGCATTCCGCCCCCTCCCCATCTCAAAGGTCTCGGGTTCAAGTCCTACCAGCTAGGATTGGGGGTTGTCCAATCCACCGACCAAAAAAAAAAAAATATAGTATAATAGTACCATTGAGTTCTGACAGAAAAAAAAATAGTACCATTGAGGAGTTTCTTCTCTCACATAGGAGAGTTTCACTAAAAATAGTACCATTGATTAAAGGTGAATTCTATCATGTAAAAGAGAGATTCTTTTTATATGTGTAAAAATTTATTGAATGATGTAAAATAAATTAGTTATTAATTATGAATGTTAATGATCGGCTGATTTTTTTTCTTTAATAGATTTAAGTTTTTGGGCTAGGCCAATTTTTTTTTTCTGAAATTGGGTCTTAATTGATTTTGTTTATGAAAAATAAAAATAATAAACATAATATCTTATGAATTTGGAGGTTATTTGAATTTTTTTTTGTTTGGGTCTTAATTAATTTTTTTTGTGTAGATATAGGTGTTGATTGATTTTTTTTATGAAAAGTGGTCACTTTTTTTTATCATGAAAGATGTATTTTTGTGTTCTTGAAAATATTAGTTTAATCTTTTCATATATTATTTTTATTCTAATACTGTCAATAATCTTATTCTTAATAATATTTTAGAGTATAATCATTCATTAGTTATGATTTTATTATTAGTTATATGGTTAATTTTTGTAGTAGGATAAATAATTTACGTTATAAAAAAATTATAATAGTGCATAAGAATAAAATGCTTTAGCATTTAGAATTTAATTTTGGTTCGTTTAGGATTTATTTTGATAATATTTTTAGTATGTGATAAAATTTTTATATTGTAAAATGATTGTAAATTGATGATAGAATTTAGTGTTTAATTAGAGTTGTTTTCGTAAAACCTTGGTAAAAATTTTGAATATATTTAGTTAATATAGTTGTTGGAATTTCTGAATATAATTTAAAAATAAAATTATTCAAAAATAATAATAAAAGCATAACTAGTAAAAAGTTTAAACTAAAATAATAATAATAATAAAAATAAGATTATTGAAAATATTTAAAAAAGTACTAAAATATATTATTTTATATGTTATTTTTAATTTAATAAATAAAAAAAATTATTATAAAAAGAGTACTTAAAAAATTGCCCTTTAGAAACATAGATATCATAGACTATGGAAGAAAGGTTACAAAATGACATTCTTGTGTGATGTGAAATACAAGGTGCGAATTCTAGAAAAAATTATAAATTATATTCAGAAATTCCAACAACTATATTAACTAAATATATTCAAATTTTTTACCAAGGTTTTACGAAAACAACTCTAATTAAACACTAAATTTTATCATCGATTTACAATCGTTACAATACAAAAATTTTATCACATACAAAAATAAACTCTAAACGAACCAAAATTAAATTCTAAATGCTAAAGCATTTTACTCTTGTGCACTATTATAATTTTTTTATAATGTAAATTATTTATCCTACTACAAAAATTAACCATATAACTAATAATAAAATCATAACTAATGAATGATTATAATGTAAAATATTATTAAGAATAAGATTATTGACAGTATTAGAATAAAAATAATATATGAAAAGACTAAACTAATATTTTCAAAAACACAAAAATACATCTTTCATGACAAAAAAAGGGTCCATTTTTCATAAAAAAAAAAATCAATCAACACCTACATCTACACAGAAAAAATTAATTAAGACCCAAACCAAAAAATAATTCAAATAACCTCCAAATCCATAAGATATTATATTTATTATTTTAATTTTTCATAAACAAAATCAATTAAGACCCAATTTCAGAAAAAAAAAATTTGGCTTGGCCCAGAAACTTAAATCCATTCAAGAAAAAAAATAAAAACTAGCCCATCATTAACATTCATAATTAATAACTAATCTACTTTACATCATTCAATAAAGGTGAAATTAATCCACTGCAGTAGGGTCCACATTCTACACCAACCTCAGTTTTTGTCTTCCACTATAGCTTTAGTTATACTCTCTCTAGACACTTGTTTTACTAAAAAAATGACAACAAATTTCTACATATATAGAAGGAATCTCTCTTCTACATGATAGAATTCACCTTGATTAAAATTCTTATTTTCAGAGTGTATTTGCAAAATAACAAGATATTAAAAATTATTACTTACGAATTAGAGTCTATAAAAAAAAGTGATCAACATCAATAAAAAAAAGAGAGTTAGAATATAAAATTGAATGTCTAAATTTGATAAAAAAAAAAGTCATCACAGAAAAAGAGATAAGTTTCAAAATGTGCAAGAATGTTCTCTTCAAAATGTGGAGAAACCCACAAAAAATTGTGGTCACAGATATAAGAAAAAAGAAATTGTTGTTTAGTTTTGATAAGTTTGAAAAACTGCAAATTAATATGATAATGATCAAACATTATTAATTAATAACAAAATTATTAATTTAAATTTTAGTTCATATTTGTTAAATAATAATTTTGTTGCTTGCAGATTTTGTCATTGGGCATAAAGAAAACATGAAGCCCAAAATGATAATCAGCCTTGTGCAAGAAATTCTATCTAATATATGACTGAATTATTTTATTAGGCAACTTGAATTGGGTTAAGAAATAATGGTACACCCCAAAAACCATTATGATTCAAGACCAACAAAGCTTGGTCCAAATTAAAAAGGAAAGAAGGAAAGAGTTACATGCTTCCACAGATACCACACCCTTCATTTGATGGAATTCAAAATTTGATCAAATGGAGTTAATGCAGACATTGGTAACATGAGAGAGAAAATAGAATTGATTTGATGGCATTTAATTTGTACACGTTACAAAGCATGAAAGAGGGAAGTGGGTTTTTAATTGAGTGTAATTGATTTTAATTTTCTTCTTTATTTTCTTTGAAAGCTTCTCACTCTTCTCTTTCTTCTCCCTCTTTGTATTCGGTCACCTCATTGTCAGAGAAGAAGATGGTAGAAGCAAGTAATCAGATGAAGGAAGAAGAAGCTAGAAGCAAGAAAAGGGCTAAGGTGATGATGTCCTTAGCAAAAAGAAGATCTACAGTATGATGTGGTTGAGATCTTTGCCACTTATGGTAAGATGTGGTGAAGAAGTCTCAAGATCACCATGCCTAAAAATGGTGGAAGATCCAACTCGGTCAGAAAAGAAGATCCTTAGGGTATGGCTCATCTCTACTTTTCGTTCATCCATCACAGAAGGTAGCTACTGTAGCTATATGGGGAAGAAGCAGAAGATAGAGCAGAAGGAGCTGTCAAGGATCAAAGGTTCATCAAGGGCCATAATTTCTTCTTGGGGACCAAGTCAAGATGGAAGGCTCGGATTGATGAAACTTGATGAGAAGGGATGACAGACAGGTAATTGCATGTTGGTTTTAGCGTTAGATTCCCTCTCTTCTCTCTTTGTCTGAACCGGTTTTGTTATTGAAGAAAAAGAAGTTGGCTCGGTTCAACCGTTTCAACATTGGAGGCTTCCCCTTTTATAATAAGGGTGAATAGCCAAGGCTTGAAGCAAGGAGAAAAGAGTGAAAGCACAAAGTTCTCATAGCTACCTAAACTAACAGAAGTTTTTCTCCTTCAATGTGTTTCATGTTGTATTTTTCTGTTTAGTTTTGTCTGTCTTGAGTCTCATGGAAAAAAGGCAAACAGTGAGATTTGTATGAAAAAGTCATAGAGCAGAAAAAGGCATAGTATACAAAATTAAAAGAAAAAGCCATAGATGTCCTAGAGGTCCTTTGTACATCTATGTTGTGTTTCATGATTCTGTGGGAATCCCCTTACAAGTTGGGTTAGCACTTAACAGTTGAAAGCTTGGTAGGTGACCGAGTCAAGTTTCGAATTGGGGTTAGATTCTGGACTTGTCCCAGATAGGAAGGATAGTTTAGGGAGAATTGGTGTCTGTAATCAAAGATGATTATAGTGAAATTCCATTATTGTTGTGATGGAGACTGGATGTAGGCTAGGGGTGTTCAAAACCGATCCGGACCGAACTAAATCGACTAACCGAACCGAGAAAATCGAAAACTGAATAAACCAAAAATCGAAAAAACCGAAAAAAAATATATTTTGCTATTTTTATTGCGGTTCGGTTCGATTTTCGGTTTTGACAATAAAAACCTTAACCTGCACTCACTCTCAGTCTCACTCGAAGAAACCCAGGGTCGGCGGCGAACCCATTTTCTTGCAGCCCCTCCCCAGCCGGCGAACCCCTTCCTCCCACCACCTCGTAGCACCGTCAAAGCCTTCCTCCCAGCGCCACCGGACCTTTCTTCCCAGCCCCTCCTCACGGACAGCACCACCCAGCCTAGCCAGCACCACCCTCGCGGTCGTAGACACTACACCACCCAGCAGGCCAGCACTATCCAGCGGCACCCCAGCGCCACCAACAGGACCGATCTGGCCACCCGCAGCACCGTTTGTGGCCACCCATAGCAGTACTGCTGTGTTTCTGTCCTGGCCACCCATAACACAGTAGCCACCGATTGGCCCTCTTCCTCCTTCCTATCCACTTGACTTCAGGTTTGATTTTCCCTCCTTCTATGTATCTGAAGCAATTAGACATATTGGGTTTATAATTATGAAATAGTTAGGGTTTGATTTTGTTAATTATAATTTCTGTGATTTTGAGTTGCTGGATTTGTTTAGAATTTTGTTAATTTCTTGTTAATAACTCTGATTCTGTGCTTCTGAGTTACTGGGTTCAAATTTGCTTATTTTGCTTAGTTCAAATTCTGTGATTCTCTGATTCTGTGATTCTGATTTTGTGATTAAGTGATTCTGAATTGGTTTTTGGTTTTCTGCACTTATTTTACTTGTTTTGAAATTTTGTTAATAATACTGATGAGTTATTATGCTTGTTTACTAATTTTGTTAATTTGAGTTGTTTGTTTTGAGTTGATTTTGTGATTTAATTTATTAATAATTCTGATTCTGTGATTCTGAGCTACTGGGTTTAATTTATTTTTGCTTGTTTTGAGTTGATTTTGTGATTTATTTGTATTCAATTTTTGTTCAATCTATTTATTCATTGTTGCTGATTGTTGTTCATTGTTTACTGTTGCTGAATGCTAGTAATTTTATTTTGTTGTGTTTATGCTTCTGTTTTTTAAATTATTTGTTCATTGTTGTTCATTGTTCATTGTTGTTGATTCCTAGTATTTGTGAGAAAGTGCATTTCAATTGCAAGTTATGAAGTTCTTTGTACTATGAAAGATGTCTTCAACATTCTAAATATACTGATATAATGGTATTAAAAATAGAAAGAAAGAGTTTTATTATTTGTAATATACCTTTAGATGTGTTATTTTCTTGCATAAATTCTGTTAGTCTTTTGTTATTTTGTGTCATTTAATAGAGTTAGTTCATTTATTTTACTATAAGAAATAAGAAGTGATGGATAGATTGTATGGAGAATAGCAATCTACTCCAAGTTATATGTGTTGTTCAGTTAAATATATAAATAATATATCTTGTCGCTACAATAGATTGAAAATGCTGATCTTTATAAAAATTGGAACTCTTAACTCAACCCTTTCCATTTGTTATTAGAGTTTTTCTAATAATATATCTATTTTTTCAACCTGGTGATGAGCAAGCTTTCCATGAATCAGGTCATGTTGTTGTAGGCTGGTTCTTAAAACATTTTAGATAAGTGTGTGTTTTATACAGGGTAAAAAGTCAATGCAGATGTTAAGATTTACATGTGTATATGAGAGATTTGATTCTTTATTTGTGCATGCCCTTAATGTGATCTTTGATTTACACCAGCAATGTCAACTTTGATTTATGTAGTTTATTATTAATTCTAACAATATTGCAGCTTCAGATGCTTGCGAATCTTAAGGAAGAAGGTCCCGACACAGTTCACAGAGTGAAGAAATAACTAATAAGCACCTTGATTTCATTGCCATGTCTTATGTATGTTAAGTAATTTCTTTTACAACAACACTAGGTATTGTAGTTAAAGTAGAAGCCAGGTATATTTGATCTACAATTGTCTGTGCACTAGCGTCGTTACTTTTAGAACAATCCCCTAATCCAGTCTTATTTTCTCATTTGGGGTCCTATCCTACAAATCGTTTTCCCATTGAAGCAATAAAATCGGACCAACGCTGCAACGCATAGTTATATAATTTAAGGAAACTGGTAATTTTTTTTGAATTGATTGAGAAACCGATCAAACCGAACCAAACCAAACCGAATTTAATTGGTTTGGTTTGGTTCGGATGGTCTCGGTAAAAAAACCAAACCAAACCGAACCGCAGTTTAATTAAAGGATTGGATCGGATGATTTTTCTTTAAAAAACCGAACCAAACTGCACTGCGAATACCCCTAATGTAAGCTGCATTGCACTTAGCGGCTGAACTAGGATTCTTCTTAGTGTGATTATCTCTATCTCTTCTACTCCATTCCTAATTCTGTTGCACAAGAGACAAAATTGAAAAATATCTCCTCACAGGTTATGAGACAAAAAAAATGTCTCTTGACTAGTGACGAGACAAAAAGTAGAAATATCTCCTAAAGTATTCTAAACAAGCAGAAAGCGTTACTCAGCAAAAAAAAGGGCTAAGATTCAACCCCCTCCCCCCCTTCTCTTAGCCACTGATAACCATCAATTGGTATCAGAGCTTGGTCTCAAAGAGATCAAGCTTTGCAGCTTGGAGAAAAGATCCTGATGGCAGAGAACAGTGGCTCAAATCTGGTGTCTTACAATCTGACAGAAGGGCAGTCAAGCAACAGACCTCCTCTCTTTAATGGAAAGAACTACACATATTGGAAGGAAAGAATGAAGATTTTTGTGCAAGTAGTAGATTACAGACTCTGGAAGATAATTCTGGAAGGTCTGCAATTTCCAACCACTACAAGTACTGAAGGAGTGGTCTCTCTCAAAGGCGAAGCCAGTTGGACTGAAGAAGACAGAAAAAAGGTAGAGCTCAACACCAAGGCTATCAACTTGCTCAACTTTGCAATCAGCTTCGAGAAATACCGACGGGTATCACGATGCACAACGACAAAGAAAATCTGGGACAAACTTCAAGTCAATCATGAAGGTACAACTCTAGTGAAAAAGACCAGAATAGACATGCTAAACAGAGAATATAAAATGTTCTCAATGAAGGAAGGAGAATCAATAGATGAACTGTTTGAACGGTTTAACATCATCATCAATGGCTTGGATGCTATGGGAATTACGTATCCTGAATTTGTGCTTGTGAGGAGAATTTTGAGAAGTCTCACAAAAGTTTGGAAAACTAAGGCTATAGTGATATCTCAGAGTAGTGGTCTTGATTCTATGAATTATGATGACTTGAGAGAAAATTTACTTGCATTTGAAAACACATATTTAAAAAAAGACACAAAAAGAAAATGATTATCTCTCAAATCTGTTACTAACCCTCTAGATGATAAATCCAGTGATAACTCTTCTGAAAATAAATTTGTTTTATTTGCAAAAAAAATCAGAAAAATAGTGAAACTAAAGGATTGAAGCAAAGGAAGCAGCTCAAGGAAACAAAAGAAAGATTTCAGCAAAGTGATCTGCTACAACTGCAAAGAGACCGGGCATTTCAAATCCGATTGCCCCAAGTTG
Organism: Arachis duranensis; assembly: GCF_000817695.3. Taxonomy (NCBI): domain Eukaryota; kingdom Viridiplantae; phylum Streptophyta; class Magnoliopsida; order Fabales; family Fabaceae; genus Arachis; species Arachis duranensis. Next base: position 15,733,902 of record NC_029777.3, read on the forward strand.
AAGGAGGAGAAGCCAAAGAAGGGAAAGAAGAAAGGACTGATGGCTTCTTAGGAAGACTTGGAGAACGACTCAGAAGAAGATGAAGAATCCGAAACCAAGTCTCAAACATGTCTCATGGTAGATCATGTTGAACAAATAGTATTTCATAACCCTGACACTGAAGATCTTCATCTCATGATCGATCATCTTTCTGAAAAAATTAGATGCTTCTTGCTTGAAAACCAAGATCTTAAGTCACAAATTACTATTCTAAAAGCTGAAAATAGTTTTCTCAAAGATAAATTAAGGGAAGCTGAAACTGGTGTTGAACTTGTTGAAGAAAACAAGCAGTTGAAAGCTCAACTTAAAAGCTGTGAATATCACCATTCTGTAACTACAAATTTGAATTATTTTGAAGAAAATAAGTGGCTGCATAAAGAAATAAAAAAGCTTAAAGAAAACTTAGCCAACTTTGCACAGAGTTCAGAAAATTTAAATAAACTCTTGGCTAGTCAAAAACCTCTTTATGATAAAGTTGGTTTGGGTTTTCATAAAAATACAAAATTTGTTGAGAAACCTTACTTTGCAAACATGGCGTCATCTTCTAATTATATAAGGTTTCAAAACCCAACAAGCTTTGTGAAAACAACAACTCATAGATTTTGTATATTTTGCAATCGAAATGGTCATTTTCCTATTCAATGTTTCTTTGGTGAAAGAATGATTGGTGATAAAGTTTGTAAGATTATTTGTGATTATAATGGATTGGGACAAAGAAGATGGTTTGACGTTAAAGGATCCAAAAAGATTTGGATATCTAAGGTCACTTGACCTTATTTTGTAGGTATGCCTAGCATCCAAGCGAAAGGACAATATGTGGTATATGGACAGTGGATGTTCTAGGCATATGACCGGAAAGGTAACCTTCTTCATTAAGCTTGATGAGTATGATGGAGGGTTTGTCACTTTTGGTGACAATGGAAAAGGAAAAATAGTGGCCATTGGAAATGTTGGTAAACGTTTCTCTTCTTTCTTAAATGATGTTTTATTTGTTGATGGGCTGAAACATAATTTACTAAGCATTAGCCAATTATGTGATCTTGGATATGAAGTTATTTTTAGAAAATTGTTTTGCTTAGTTATTTGTGAAAAATCTGGAGAAATTTTGTTTGAAGCTAAAAGGTGCAATAATGTGTACAGATTGACTCTTGAGGACTTAAAAGATCAAAAAGTAACATGCTTTATATAACTTGAATAAGAAAAATGGCTTTGGTATAAGAAATTGGGTCATGCTAGAAGGTACCAAATTTCTAAGCTAGTTAAGAAAAACTTGGATAGAGAAATTCCAAACATCAAATTTGATAAGGATATTACTTGTGATACTTGTTAATTAGGCAAACAAGTGAAAACCTCTTTTAAACCAAAAGATGGAATTTCTACCAAGAGGCCATTGGAAATGCTACATATTGATCTTTTTGGTCCAACAAGACACTATGGTTTGGTGGTGGTGGATGATTACTCTAGATTCGGTTGGGTTCTCTTCCTAGCTCATAAAAATGATGCTTTTCATGCCTTCTCCACTCTTTGCAAAAAGATTCAAAATGAAAAGGATTTGAAAATAGCCCATTTGAGAAGTGATCACGAAAAAGAATTTGAAAATCATGATTTTGAAAAATTATGTGATGATTTTGGTATTGCACATAACTTTTCTTGTCCTAGAACTCCTCAACAAAATGGGGTAGTTGAAAGAAGGAATAGAAGTTTTCAAGAAATGACTAGGGCAATGCTTTGTGAAAATGATGTACCAAAATTTTTGTGGGCTGAAGTTGTAAATACAACATGTTATATTTTGAATAGAACTATCATTAGAAAGGGTTTAAAGAAAACCCTTTATGAGCTATGGAAAGGAACCCTTCCTAATCTTAAGTATTTCCATGTTTTTGGATGCAAATGCTTTGTACTTAACAATAAAAAAAGATATTGGTAAATTTAATCCAAAATCCTATGATGGAATGTTTGTTGGATACTCCACCACTAGCAAGGCTTAAAGAATTTACCTCAAAGAACATAGAATAATAGATGAATCCATACACGTGTCATTTTGTGATTCTAATTCAATTCCCAGTGCCCTTTTAGATGATGATACAGGAAGTGAAGCAAATGTGAACCATCAACCAAGTCAGGAAAGTCCCAATGCTGTCCCAAGTTAAGAACCTGCCCGTCCAGATTTGTCTCATCAGGATGGATGAGACATTTCAGTTTTGTCTCCTGAACCAGTCAGAGAATCTAGAACAAAACGGTCTGCTGAAGCAAAACCTTGCCTCGAAAGCCAAGAGAATGGAAGTCCTTGAAGGGTTATCCTCATGATTTTATCATTGGTGATCCTTCCCGAGGAATAACCACAAGATCCTCAACCAAGAAGCAAGCCGATCAAAGCAATATTGCTTTCTTGTCCCAAATTGAGCCTATCAATGTAAAGCAAGCTCTTGAAGACCCCTCTTAGGTCAAAGACATGGAAGAAGAGCTAGCTCAATTTGACAAGAATAAGGTTTGGACACTTGTACCGAATCCAAATGGTAAGAAAGTAACCGGTACAAAGTGGGTCTTTAAAAATAAATTGGGTGAAGATGGAAGTGTTGTTCGTAACAAGGCTAGATTAATGGCCCAAGGTTACGATCAAGAAGAAGGTATTGATTTTGATGAGTCTTTTACCCTAGTAGCAAGAATGGAAGCAATTAGGTTGCTTCTTGCCTATGCTGCCCATAAGGGATTTAGAATGTTCCAAATGGATGTTAAATGTGCTTTCCTTAATGGCTTTATAGATAGAGAAGTTTTTGTGGCTCAACCCCCCGGTTTTGAAAATAAAAATTTTCCAAACCATGTTTTTAAACTTTCAAAGGCTCTTTATAGCCTTAGGCAAGCTCCAAGAGCTAGGTATGAAAGGCTTAGTGCCTTCTTATTGGAAAATAAGTTTCAAAGGGGTACCACCGATACTACCCTATTTATCAAAGAATCTAATTATAATATTCTTCTTGTTCAAGTTTATGTGGATGATATAGTGTTTGGATTGGCCAATGAATTCTTGTGTGAAGAGTTTGGAAAACTCATGACAAGTGAGTTTGAAATGAGTTTAATGGGAGAACAAATATTCTTTCTTGGTCTCCAAATTAAACAAACTCCTAGTGGCATTTTTATTCACCAAGAAAAATATACTAAAGAATTAATCAAGAAATTTGGCCTAGAAAATTCCAAACCTATGGGAACACCAATGCATCCAAACACTAAGTTTGAAAAAGATGATGATGGCAAAGATGTGGATGAAATACGGTATAGAGGAATGATAGGTTTACTCATGTATCTTACCTTCTCTAGACCGGATATTGTTCAAAGTGTGGGTGTATGTTCAAAGTTTCAATCTCACTCAAAAGAGTCTCATCTTTCGGTAGTTAAAAGAATCATTAGATATATTAAGGGAACATCTGATTATGGCTTATGGTATCCTAAATCTGATGACTTTTGTGCAGTAGGGTTTTGTGATGCAGATTATGCGAGAGATCGGGTGGATAGAACGAGCACATCCGGAATGTGTTGCTTCCTTGAAAACTCACTAAATATGTGGTCAAGTAAGAAACAAGCCACAGTAGCTCTATCCACAGCCGAAGCTGAATATATATCTGCCTCTGCGTGTTGTTCACAATTAATTTGGTTGAAAACTCAGTTGGAGGATTACAAATTAAAGATCAATAGTATACCTTTGTGATAATATGAGTGCAATAAACATTTCTATATAAAAATCCTGTTCTGCACTCTAGAACCAAGCACATCGAAGTTAGATATCATTTTATTAGAGAACATATACAAAAAGGTACTATTGATATTCAATTTGTGAAATTCGAAGAACAACTTGCTGATATATTCACTAAACCTTTATGTGAGGATAAGTTCTGTTCATTGAGGAACAGTTTGGGTATGTTGGATTTGAATTCTGTTGATAAATTGTGATCTTTACTGAATCTGTTTGGTTTTATCTCATAAGTAGGAAGGAGACAAATTTGAGGACGTAATGATCAGGCCATAATACAGGGGGAGACTGAAGCTAATGTTAACGATCTTGGGCCCAACCAATCCTTCTTTGACTTTCTCCATGACTCTAGCCCGTTTTAAGTTCCTCTTTTTTAAAATAATACTTTTTGGGAAGTTGTCACATCATATCTTGTAGGAAGGAGTTCTTGTCAAATCATAATCTTTTCCCCTACCTCTTCCCTTGATTCTAGGAACAAATCTCTCTTTTTTTAATTTTAAAAACCTTCCTTGGTGATAACCGTGTCATTAATGGTCCATTTTTTAATTAACCCTCTCTCCACTCAGCATTAAATGCTATTGTAACCTCCCACCACTCTCCACTCTCTTCGGCCATCTTTTCACATTCTCACTCCCTTCTTTACTTTCATATCATGAAAAAGAAGGTAGCTCCTAAAAGAAGTAGTAGAACACCGTCCTCTAAAAATCTTTCATTTTCTTCTACTCCTCAAACACACACTCACATTCACATACATTCTACTTCATCTTCATCCCCTTCTTTTCAGTCAACCGAAGCCATGAGGAGGAAAGTCATTGCTCAGAGAACCTCTTCTCGTAAGAAGATTGGAAAGGTAAGGAGCCTGTGATAGAAGCAGAAGAAGAGTTACAATCATCTCCACCTCCTTCACCACCACGGAGATCAACCCCACATGCTTCTGGCCGCAGTTCTCAGCGCACAAAAGGCTATGTTCTTTGCAATTCTAGAGAGCCTCCTAACTTGGACTCTCTTGACTTCAAGAACAAGTTCAACAAGAACCATTCACATTTTGATCCGGCCAGGTTTAACTCATGTGCTGCTTATAAGTTTCACTCCAAAGTTCTAGTCAACCGCAAACTGTGTTCCCCTTATGTGGTTTCTCTAGAAAATATGTTTGAAAAGAGTGTTGATCTATCAACTCTCTTTGATAAAATCAAATGGACTCCTCTGCTCAATATCTGCAAACCGGTCTACCCAAATCTAGTTCATGAATTCTATGCGAACATGAGATACATTGATGGAGCAATCTACTCATATGTCAAGAAGGTACATATGTCTCTAAATAGAGAGACCATCAATGTTGCACTAGGATATGAAGATGATGGACTGATGGCATATATAACAGGAAAATGGGATTCTCAGGTTGGAATCTCTTATCAAATTGCTCTCACTCAAGTTTGTGAAAACTTCTCTGCACTGGATGGGATGGTTTTGACTCATAAAGCTCTTGGACCTGTAAGAGCTTTGCTTCACCGCGTCATTAACCGTATTTTGATGCCTCAGAGCGGATCATATCAAAGGGTAACAGTTTGTGATACCTTGGTTTTATTTTCTATTATCTCTTCATCTCCTATCTCTTTTGCTTACCTAATGGTTTGTCATATGTGGGAATGTGTACAAAGTGACAAAAAGGCAAACTTGCCTTATGGTATTTTTTTTACCTGCATTTTCGAACATTTTAATGTTGATGTGCTCAATGAACCAATAGAGAACAGGGTTTCAACTTTGAAAGGAGGAGGGATTTCTAAAGCCATAAAAGCCAAGAAAGGAAAAAGCGTTATTGCCTCAGATAGTGAAAACAAATTTTATTCCTCAAAATCCGCCAAACTTTCCGACTCAATCAAAGATGTGCTGTAAGAGTTCTCTCAAATGACTCATCTGATGATCAAATCTTCCAAAGAGGCCAAAAAACAAGCTTATGAGAATGAGAAGGCCTGGACAAAGTGTCATGAGAGAATCAATTTGTTGATCAACAGCTTTAAAAAGGATATGGTTGATGCAGATGAAGACAACGAATCCTTTGGCTCAAATGTCAATCTTTCTGATGTTTGATTTATTCTTAGCTGCTCTTAACTATGAACTCTGTTTCAGTTTCTTGCTTTCTTATTTTGGTATTTTATAACTGTTAGTTCACTGTTCTTGGATACTCTGGACTATTGTGTTTTGGGTGTAAACAAATATTCTGTATCTTGGCATATTATTTTCTTTTGTTTTGCAGGACTCCCATTGATGTCAAAAGGGGGAGAAAAGTTGAAAAAATTTAAAACAGAGGCTGATCCAGTAAATGGATTTGAAACAGGGGCTGAAATCAATTTGATTAATGATTACCCTTGTGCGTGTGTTCCAATTTTATTTTCATATTTTATGACATATGCCCTAGTTTCTGCATTAACATATTCTTATTTTTGTTGTGATATTTTGATTAAGCTCTGATTTTTTGGTTTATGTGTTTTATACTCTGAGTTACGTTTTATCATAATATAAATTTGCTTGTACTCTGATATTTTTCTGATTGGTTATTCTGCCATTTTTATTGTGAATTGTTGGATTTTCGCTTGATTGAATAGTTTGGTAGGAAACCATATTAACAGGATTTGTTTGTACATGTTAAATTGAAGTATGTTAAGTCTTAGTTATATGTTGAAATGTACTCTGAAAGTACTCAAGCATGCTTTAATTTGGTTGTGTTATTGAGCAGAAAATCATTACATGATAACAAATCAGGTTGTGATTATCTTGTTACTTCTACTCATAAATCAAGCTGTTCAACATGATTTAATATTCTATATGTTGAATACATTGTGGATTTGAGCTTGGCTTTAAGAATGTTACAAGTAATGCTTCTTTCAATGAAATGGCACATATTAAGGGGGAGCCATGTAACAGATGGAAAGGGGGAGGATTCAAAATCTTCAAGGGAGTACTCTTAATCCTTACCCTTTTTCAATTTCAATTTTTAATAATGTTTGTCATCAAGGGGGAGATTGATGAGTTTGGAAAACTCTAAATTAATATGATGATGATCAAACATTATTAATTAATAACAAAATTATTAATTTAAATTTTAGTTCATATTTGTTAAATAATAATTTTGTTGCTTGCAGATTTTGTCATTAGGCATAAAGAAACATGAAGCCCAAAATGATAATCAGCCTTGTGCAAGAAATTCTATATAATATATGGCTGAATTATTTTATTAGGCAACTTGAATTGGGCTAGGAAATAATGGTACAACCCAAAAACTAATATGATTCAAGACCAACAAAGCTTGGTCCGAATTGAAAAGGAAAGAAGGAAAAAGTTACATGCTTCCACGGATACCACACCCTTCATTTGATGGAATTCAAAATTTGATCAAATGGAGTTAATGCAGACATTGGTAACATGAGAGAGAAAATGCAATTGATTTGATGGCATTTAATTTCTACACATTACAAAGCATGAAAGAGGGAAGTGGGTTTTTAATTGAGTGTAATTGATTTTAATTTTCTTCTTTATTTTCTTTAAAAGCTTCTCACTCTTCTCTTTCTTCTCCCTCTTTGTATTTGGTCACCTCATTGTCAGAGAAGAAGATGGTAGAAGCAAGTAATCAGATAAAGGAAGAAGAAGCTAGAAGTAAAAAAAGGGCTAAAGTGATGATGTCCTTAGCAAAAAGAATATCTACAGTATGGTGTAGCTGAGATCTTTGCCACTTATGGTAAGATGTGGTGAAGAAGTCTCAAGATCACCATGCCTAGAAATGGTAGAAGATCCAACTCGGTTAGAGAAGAAGATCCCTGGGGTATGGCTCGTCTCTACTTTTCGTTCATCCATCACAGGAGGTAGCTACTATAGCTACATGGGGAAGAAGCAGAAGATAGAGCAGAAGGAACTGTCAAAGATCAAGGGTTCATCAAGGGCCAGAAATCTTTCTTGGGGACCAAGTCAAGATGGAAGGCTCATATTGATGAAACTTGATGAGAAGGGATGACAGACAGGTAATTGCATGTTGGTTTTAGCATTTGGTTCCCTCTCTTCTCTCTCTTTCTGAACCGGTTTTGTTATTGAAGAAGAATAAGTTGGCTCGGTTCAACTGTTTCAACCTTGGAGGCTTCCCCTTCTATAATAAGGGTGAACAGCCAAGGCTTAAAGCAAGGAGAAAAGAGTGAAAGCACAGAGTTTTCATAGCTACCCAAGCTAACAGAAGTTCTTCTACTTCAATGTGTTTCATGTTGTATTTTTCTGTTTAGTTTTGTCTGTCTTGAGTCTCATAGAAAAAAAGGCAAACAGTGAGGTTTGTATAAAAAAGTCATAGAGCAGAAAAAGGCAGATTACAAAATTAAAAGAAAAAGCTATAGATGTCCTAGAGGTCCTTTGTACATCTGTGTTGTGTTTCATGATTCTGTGGAAATCCTCTTGCAAGTTGGGTTAGCAATTAATAGTTGAAAGCTTGGTAGGTGACCAAGTCAAGTTCCGGATTGGGGTTAGATTCTAGACTTGTCCCGGATAGGAAGGGTAGCTCCTAGGAAGAATTGGTGTCTGTAATCAAAGATGATTATAGTGAAATTCCATTATTATTGTGATGAAGACTGGATGTAGGCTGCACTGCACTTAGCGGCTGAACCATAATACTTCTTGGTGTGATTCTCTCTTTTTCTTCTACTCCATTCCTGATTCTGTTACACAAGAGACAAAATTGAAAAATATCTCCTCATTGGTTACGAGACAAAAAATATCTCTTGAGTAGTGACAAGACAAAAAGTAGAAATATCTCCTAAAGTATTCTAAACAAGCAGAAAGCGTTACTCGGCAAAGGGGCTAAGATTCAACCCTCCCTTCTCTTAGCCACTGATAACCATCAAGTTTTAAGGATATCAAGAAAGGGTTGCAGATTGTTCAGAATAACTCATGAAACATCAGAGATAATTTAATCAATTTGTAGCTATAGTCTGAAAGAGAATCGATCTTTGATGTTAACCATGACTACATGGAATTTTAAATTCAAGTTCATGGGCTTCCGTTGGATTACATGAATAAGGAAATAGCTGCCAAGGTGGGAGATATGATGGGAATTGTTGCTAAGGTTGAAAATTCCATGGTAGATGGCATATTCAGAAGGTCATTTTTACAGATTAAAGTGGATATTAATATAACAAAGGCGCTGCCAACTAGTTTTTGGTTATTCAAAGAGGAAATGCCTAAGACATGGGTGTTTTTCATATATGAAAGACTACCTGATTGTACTATTTCAAATGTAGGATAATAGGGCATGAGAAGAAAAATTATAGTAAGCTTAGAAAATTAGAGGAGCAGCTTATAATTTTGCAAAATTCTGATCTTAAAAGAAATCAACAACAATAAGAAAGGGAGATTAAGAAAAAAATTTTCAGCTATGGAGACAAGAGGATAAATATTGAGGACAAAGGTCCAGGCTTAAATGCTTGAGATGGGAAAATATGAAGAACACGGCATTTTTTCATGCTACAACCATCCAAAGAAGGGATAGAAATAGAGTTGAAAGATTAAAGAACAGTTCTAGGGAATGGATTCAAGGAGAAACAAATATTTTAAATTTAATCGAAAATCACTTTAGAGAGCTGTTCACTACGGTGGGGTGAAGAAAATTTGAGAAGTGCATTAAAGAAATACCAAAGATGGTTACAGATGATATGAATGAAGAGCTAAATAAGGAGATAAATATGCAAGAGGTTAGGGATGTTGTGTTTAGCATGGGGAGTTTAAAGGTCTTGGGACCAGATGGTCTAAATAGTTTATTTTATAAAAAATATTGGCACATTGTTCAAGAGGATGTTTTAGCAATGGTACAAAAAATTTTTGAAGATGGGACTATTCCAGAAGATATTAATGAAACCACAATGGTTCTCATACCTAAGGTGAATAATCCAAAAAAATTGAATCATTTCAGACCGATAAGTTATTGCAATTTCATTTATAAGATAATATCTAAGATTTTAGTAATCAGGCTGAAACGAATTTTGGATATTATTGTGTCCTCGATACAAAGTGCTTTTGTGGGAGAGAGAATGATACATGATAATATCGCTATTATCCAGGAAGTGTTTCATAAAATTGAAAAGAAAGAAAGAAAGAGGATGGAGGATTTAGTAATAAAATTGGATATGAATAAGGCATATGATAGGCTTGAATAGAAATTTTTGGAGGAGGTATTAAAGGCCTTTGAATTTTGTCAAAAATGGATGAAGATGATGATGAGTTGTGTTACAGGAGCAAATTATAGATTTAAAGTGAATGAAAAACTAATAACAAAAATCAAACTACAGAGGGGTTTAAGATAACGGGATCCGCTTTCACCCTACTTGTTCATTATTGCGGCTGAAGTATTTACTAACTTGATGAATAAAGCACAGAGAGAAGGGGATATTATTAGTATGAAATTAGATCTAAATGCTCCGAATTTAACCCATCTTTTGTTTGCTGATGATTACATTATTTTTCTTGAAAAGTTAGAGAAGAGAATATATATCAACTTATTCAAATCTTAAATACTTACACGAAAGCCTCCGGTCAAAGAATTAATTCAGATAAATCCAGAATAATATTTGAGAATCAGGTTTCTATAAATACAAGAGTATAAATTGAAGAAATTCTTGAAATATCTACTTATGATAATCCAGGAAAGTATTTGGGCTGCCTGCGAAATGGAAAAGATCTAAGATGAAAGCGCTGGAATAGATAGAGGATAAGGTTAATAAGAAAATTGAGGGATGGAAAAAAAACTCCTTAATCAATTTGGGAAGGAAATCCTAATTAAAATAGTGATTCAAGCTATACCTTCATATGTCATAAATATGGTAAAACTGCCGAAGAATTTTTGCAAGAGATTAGAAGACAAAATAGCAAAATTTTGGTGGGCTGAATCAGGGAAGGAGAGAGGATCACATTGGATAAATTGAAAAAGAATAACTAATAGTAAGAAGGATGGAGGGTTGTGATTCAAAAAATTAGAGAATCAAAATACGACATATTTGGCTAAGTAAGTATGGAGACTTGTAAAGAATCATGAGGCAATATGAACAAAAAATTTAAAAGAAATGTATTTTTTGGATAAAATTTTTAGGAGACAAAGGCAAAAAATGGAGACTCTTGGGTTTGGAGAAGTTTAGTAGAAGGAAAAGACTTTATTAGAAGGATTGGAAGATGGAACATTGGAAATGGAAGTAATATTGATATATAGAAAGACAATTAAATTGTTGAAGGTGGGAGTTTAAAAAAATACCAGGACAGTAGAATATCAATGGTTAAAGACTTATTGGTGGAAGGGAGAGCATAGAATAAAGAGTTATTACGGCATGTGTTTTTCCCTAATCTAAAAAAAAGATCCAAAGCACACCTATAAGTCTCATTAATAAAGAAGACTACTTCTTTTGGCCACACAGATTAGATAAAAATTATACTATAAAATCAGGATACTACATTACTAAATATGAAGAGAGAGTTAGTGAGGATAATTGGACATCTTCTAGTGATAATATAAAGGAAGTATGGAGTAAGATATAGAAAATACAAATACCAAATAAAATAAAGCTCTTTTTGTGGAAGGCCTCACTCAATATTATTGCAGTTAATAATAATCTTTGAAAAAATAAAATTACTAACAGTCTAATATGCAGGATATGCAGGGACGGTGAAGAATGAGTGGAACATGCTATCCTATTATGTCCATGGACAATGCCTACTTGATTCGGAGCACAACTCAAGGCAATACCAACGGATAATTTAATTCGAACATTTGCTCAATGGTTGCTAAAAACAATCAACAGAATAAAACAAAAAGGTAGAGAAATGAAGAACAACGAATAGAAAATCTAGGATTCATGTGTTGGGCTATTTGAAAACAAAGGAATAATCATATTTTTCAAGGTAAAGAAATCAATCCAGACAGAATAATTCAAGCAGCAAAGATAATGCAAACTGAATTTTTATCGGCAATTGAACAGATAAAAGTGAAACACAAAGGAGCAGAAAATAGGAGTATGAGAAATGTTACCTGGAGGGCTCCACCAAGGAGTTGGTTGAAAATCAATGTGGATGCAAATTTTAGAAAATTTAACAGAAAGAGAGAAACTGCAACGGTTCTTAGAGATTGACAAAAAAAATTTACCACAGAGTTAGCAACAAAAATCAGGGCTTTCTCTAGTCTTAAAGCTGAAGCATTAGCACTCAGGGAAGCATTGATAATGGCAAAAAATTAGCAGTTGGGAAAAGTTTTAATAGAATTAGATAATTTACAATTGATGCAATCAATAAAGTTAGGATCTCAGATAGGCAAAATACTAGCTTATTTGAAGGACATAGCACACCTTTTGAAAGATTTACTAGATGTCGGGATAACCTGGACTTCAAAGGAGAAAAATCATTTAGCGCATCTCATAGCAACACAAAGAGCAGCAGGTACACTTTAAAGCAATTGGTCAGTGAAATTACCGATGACAATTGAAATCCAATTGAGAAGAGAAGTAGAAAAATTTAAAAGAATTAGAGGAAGGCCTATACATCACGAAAGTGCAATCGAGTATAATGGAGACCGGATTTTAACAGTATCCAATCAGGTGGTCATTGAGGCCAAGGAAGGAGTCGGAGGGGGCAGCGGATAGAGGAGCAAGCTGCGTTTGAACCAGAAGACAGTCTCAAATAGATACAAAATTAAAAATGATAGAAATACGGGAAGAAAAGTGAGAAAGACAATCAACATATATACCTTTCAAACTTAATCCGAAACAAGGATTTTACATCGGAATCGAACAATTTAATAGAGAGGAACTCTTAGTGAAAAATTGTGGATTCCTTCACCCTTTACAACAAAGCTTCCATCAGGGGCACTGCCAGCGGGGGAGACCTGAGCAAACCTTACAATCATACTGTTCCGAGGGTTACCTGAAACGTGTAGCTCGGTCGTCAGGCAAGACCCGAGGTGAGGGTGCTGTGACCCGAGCTTGATGTGCCGAGCGGCTGGTGGTTGTGCCTGCAATGACACTCCGATGCTTAAGTTAGCATGGGTCCAAGCAGATATCGAGTAGAATTAGAGTATGAGTTATACCTGGGTGCTCCAGTGTATTTATAATGGTGAGATGTGGCCTCTTGTTGATAAGATAAGTTAGTTATCTTATCTTTATCTTTATCTTATCTTTAAGTGAGGTCATCTTATCTTCAAGGGAACCGCCTTTATCTTTCTGGGCTTTGGCTGCCTTTAGATTGGGCCGTGTCCCTTCGTTTTGGGCCTGCTTTGGGCTCCTTTGGCGAGTTGGCTGAGCCCTTTGAGAAGAGGTCGGGCATTTGGCCGAGCCCTTTGAGAAGAGGTCGGGCATTTGGCCGAGCCCTTTGAGAAGAGGTCGGGCATTTGGCCGAGCCCTTTGAAAAGAGGTCGGGCATTTGGCCGAGCCCTTTGAGAAGAGGTCGGGCATTTGGCCGAGCCCTTTGAGAAGAGGTCGGGCATTTGGCCGAGCCCTTT
>NC_029777.3:15747196-15747354 GCF_000817695.3 Arachis duranensis
CCGGGTCGGGCAGCTTGACCCAGGGTATGAACAGTGCCCCTGCTTGAGTTCGATCTTTCCATGAGATCATGCTTTTCAGAGTTTCGATCTCTTTGGAAGTCGTGCTCAAGCATCTGTCTGGCTTGTTTCTTCATTGCTTTGCAATCTTTGTAGATTTT
>NC_029777.3:15749377-15750762 GCF_000817695.3 Arachis duranensis
CTGTGTTTGGTCTAGGTATTTTTTCATAGTTGGGTCTTTGGCCTGGTAACTTCCATTTACTTGTGATGTGATGACCTGGGAGTCGCTGAAGATCGTGATTTTCTGGGCTCCGACCTCTTCGGCTAGTTTTAGACCTGCTAGTAGGGCCTCGTATTCGGCTTGGTTGTTCGAAGCCTGGAACTCGGATTTTAGGGATAGTTCTATCCGCGTTCCTTGGTCGCTTTCGAGTATAACCCCGGCTCCGCTTCCTGTTTTGTTTGAGGACCCGTCGACATACAGGTTCCATGAGAGTGGGGTTCCAGGGGTCTTAGTGTATTCTGCGATGAAGTCGGCTAGGTACTGAGATTTTATGGCAGTCCGGGCTTCATAGTGGAGGTCGAACTCGGACAGTTCCACCGCCCATTGTAGTATTCGTCCTGCCAGGTCTGTTTTTTGTAGGATGTGTCTCATGGGTTGATTTGTCCGGACTTTGATGGTGTGGGCTTGAAAGTAGGGACGGAGCCTCCGAGCTGTGAATACTAGGGCGTAGGCGAATTTTTCTATTTTCTGATAGTTTAATTCGGCCCCTTGTAGTGCCTTGCTTACAAAGTATATGGGGTGTTGTCCCTGGTCATTTTCTCGTATTAATGCTGAAGCGACTGCTCGGTGTCCGACCGAGAGGTATAGTACGAGCTCTTCCCCTTTTAAAGGTCGGGTTAGGATTGGTGGCTGCCCGAGGAATTCCTTATACCGCCTTTGAGACCAATTTGTTGTGGTCTTGTAATGTAGCTCGGATGAGGCTTCTGTTATTGCCCCTTGGTTGGCTAGTTTTGAAAATGCATCAGCTCGGGCATTCTGCTCTCAAGATATGTGTCGGACCTCATATCCTCCGAATTGTCCGAGATGTTCTCTGGTTTTGTCCAAGGTCTCCCGAATTATCCGAGCTGTCATCTGTAGGATTCTTCCAGCTAAGTTTGTTTTCTGCAGGATGCCCTTTATTGGCTGGTTGGTTGGAACTCTGATAGTGTGAGCTTGAAAGTATGGGTGGAGTCGTCGAGAGGTGAGTATGAGGGTGTAGGCGAACTTTTTCTATCTGTTGATAGGTTAGTTCGGTCCCTTGTAAAGCTTTGCTGATGAAGTAGACGGGTTGTTTCCCACTTTCGTCTTCTCTGACTAGTGCTGAGGCTATTGCCTGACTTCCCACTGCGAGGTGTAATGAGTTCTTCACTTTCCCGTGGTCTGGAAAGAATGGGTGGTTGCCCCAAGAATTTGAAATCTCGGAAGGCTTGTTCGTACTCCATTGTCCTTTTTCAACTCGTCCGACTTCCTTGGTGTGAGGTGGACGTTCAACTCGTTCGACCTCTTTGGTGTGAGGTAGATGTTTAACTTGTCCGACCTCTTTGGTG
>NC_029777.3:15751669-15770216 GCF_000817695.3 Arachis duranensis
CTCTTGTTGATAAGATAAGTTAGTTATCTTATCTTATCTTTATCTTATCTTTAAGTGAGGTCATCTTATCTTCAAGGGAACTGCCTTTATCTTTCTGGGCTTTGGCTGCCTTTAGATTGGGCCGTGTCCCTTCGTTTTGGGCCTGCTTTGGGCTCCTTTGGCGAGTTGGCCGAGCCCTTTGAGAAGAGGTCGGGCATTTGGGCGAGCCCTTTGAGAAGAGGTCGGGCATTTGGCCGAGCCCTTTTGAGAAGAGGTCGGATAGTCTGACCTGAAGAGGTCGGTCGGCTTGTCGCTAAACATCCCGGGTCGGGCAGCTTGACCCAGGGTATGAACACATACCATATATCAAATTTAGATAATAAAAAAATGAAAGAATGTATTGACGAGAAAAGGACCGTGTCTCTGAAAAAGAAGCCATGGGTGCGTTGTGTTCAAGTTTCACTGCTTTCAACTTTCATATGAATTAAGCAGTCTAAATAAAAGAGGGGATCTAAGTTTGGAGTGGGTGGGTTATTGGGTTTGGATAGGGTTGAAGGGCTTAGCCTAAGACTAAAAAATAAAAAAACTATAGTACCGCAACTGAGGCCTTGGATAAATGGCAGTTCTACCTCACTAAGAGCTATATCTAGATCCGAATTTTCAATAAGGAATATAGAACTCATACTAGTAGTAATTGTAGTAGTGTGTGTAACTGAGTATGTGTTATATAAGATAAAAAAACTATAATACTATCATGATTTCATGAGGCTTAGATCAAGTGACCTTTTAATATGGTGCACTCGAGTTTGAATAAAAAATACTATCTATCTAAAAAAATATTATTTTTGATTAATCAATTTGTGTTGGTCAAAGTGATTAACTCTGAAAGTTTTTGATGGCCTAAAAAAAGGGGTTGAATCTATAACCTTCTTTAACTTTGATTAATAAAGTCTTAAAGACAGAAATTGTAACGTGACTTCTGTTTAGTCTGCGAAACGGATTATGCAGGAGACAAAATTGTTTTGTCTCATAAAAATAGAAAAGCAGAATCAGAGTAGAAAGGAAGAAGGTGACACAGCCATATATCCTAGTTTAGTTGCCTAGTGCAATGCAACCTACATCCAGTCTAAGGGCTGCACATGGATCGGATCGGATCGGATATAGGCTAAAATTCTATCCGATCCGCACTACTCCCGTCGGATTAGATCGGATACCATATCCGCATTTTTTTAGGTCGGATCGGATATTAGATATATCTGTGTAATAAAAAATTTGTTTCAAGGCCCTGTTTTTGGCTGTTTTTGCAAAAGATGTCCATAAATATCATAAAATTAAAAATTAAAAATAAAACAGCAACTCAGCAATTATAAATTATAAATAAAACAGCAACTCAGAAATTATAAATTAAAAATAAAATATCATAAAATTCATGACAACACTTGGTGAAACAACACACTAAATCATTATTTTAACATACTAAAACAGCAACTCAGCAATTCAGCACACTAAATCATACTAAAACAGCAATTTTAGCATACTAAAAACACTAAAATAGCAACACTAAATTATACTAAAACAACAATCTCAACATACTAAAAACACTAAAACAGCAACACTAATCATACTAAAACAACAATCTCAACATACTAAAAACACTAAAACAGCAACTCAGTAAGTTTCAATTGACATATCTCTTCCAGTCTTCCAATTGACACTATATCAGCAAGCATTCATTCTTGTTAAGAAATAACAACTGAGAAAAATTAGTAAAACATGTTAGAATAATAAATTATGATATACCAATACAAGCACTATTGAATACCTAAGATGGTTGATGAGATTGCATTCCACTTTAAACTTCAGGATCTCCAACACTAGTAACTCCAGAAAATTCTATTCAATTCAATAATAACAAAATATGTCATGGTATATCAATACTCTAAAATGAAAGACAAAAGATGAATAATAATTAATAAAATATAAATGAACCAATTTATTATATACCTGAATCAACTGCGGCATCTCCTTCATCAAGCTCAACCAATATCTTAGTAGGCTTCAACCAATTTTGAGTGCAAATTAACGTCTCTATAGTGGTGGGACTCAAAAAACTGCGATAAGGGTCAAGGACACGATCTTCCGTGCTAAAAACTAACTCAGATGCCACAGTAGAAACAGGAATGGCTAATATATCTCTAGCCATGCAAGAGAGAACACAATACCCCAAAGTCTTTCCTCTCCACCACCTCAATATATCAAATCCACTAAAATCTTCCGCCACTTCATCTTCCAAATACCTATCCATTTTATTTTTCTTTAACTCACTTAATTTTATCCTCTGAGTTTGCTTCCACTTCATAGGATCTTCAACCGTAATACTATTATTCTCACTCATCTCTACACTAGGATTTGGTGTAGTATCCGAAAAAATGCTAGCATCTTGAGTGTCTTCAGGGGGTCGCGGATTCCATATGCTATATTGCTCAAACAATTTAGCAATGATATCCTTCAATTTTCTAAAGATCCTTGAAGATTTCTCACCTTGATCATACATCTCAGACAAAGTAAACTGAATATATTCCAATTTATACCGCGGATCAAGAAAAATAGCAACAAGTAATAGATAGTTCAGAGATGGCTTATTCACTGAAGTCAAAGGAGTAAAAGTATAAGAATGATCAGAAGCATCCCAATACTTATTAAATTTAGCCTTCATCATTGATGCCATTCCATTTAACACTAAATCATCACTCATAATCCATTTATTCAAAGTGCATAAAATCTTACACAATACATGGAAAAAAGTGTTTGAAGTGACATTTAAAGAACTAGAGAATGAAAGCATTGCATGATAGAAAATTTGTAAAAAACGTATAAAGATACGAGCTCTACTCTAATCTTCATCACAAGGAGGCCCCCATCATCTTCAAGGTATCTTTCAAAATGAGCATCTTTCCTAGCAAGACGAGCAAATGCCTTTTCAAATTTTTCGACCACTTCCAACATCATATAAGTAGAATTCCACCTCGTCGGCACATCAAGAATAATCATTTGTCGACTCGTAATCTTTGCCTCATGTGCATACCTCCTAAAGGTTGCTAACCTAGACGAAGATGACTTCACAAACTTACAAGAAGTTCTAATCTTAGCAATAGATGACTATAGATCTTTCAAACCATCACAAAAAATCAAATTTAAAATATGGGCAGCACATCTCAAATGAACGAATTCCCCACCCAACATAGTACAACCATTCCATTCTCGCATGATTTTAACCAAAGTATTCACAGCAACAAAGTTTGCACTAGCATTATCTACAGTTACAGTACAAAGTTTTCGAATACCCCAATCTTTTAAACATTTCTCTAAAGCTTTTCCTATGGTAACACCAGTATGATCAGCAATCAAATTAAAGACATGATCGATCATCTTCTTATTCAATGCCCACCCATCATCAATATAATGAGCTGTTACACACATATAGTTCATGTTTTGAACAAACGTCCAAGTATCAGTAGTTAAAGACACCATCTGATGATTCAGTTCCAAAAGGGACTTAAGTTTAGTTTTTTCCTCTACATACAACTGCATACCATCCCTAGCAACTGTCATACGACTCGGAATCTTAAATTGAGGTTGCATTTCACCACAAAATCCCTAAAACCAGTATTTTTCACAAATCTAAATGGAAGCTCATCAATTATCACCATCTTACAAAGTGCAAGCCTACACCAATCTTGATTAAAGTCTACTGCCTTTAATGTTGATGGTTCCTCTAAATTAGAATTTGTGAACACAAGAGTTTTCTGTTTTTTATCAACATAATTTCCGGGTTCTTCGCACAAGTTCCAATATATTTTTTTCGGTTAGAGGTCCCATCCCTACGACTATGACATTGTAACCATTTCAAACAATGTTTACATTGAGCCTTATTTTTCTCATCATTTTTTTTGAAGTGATCCCAAACAATAGAAAGGGGTCTATTAGACTTTTTTTACCTGACTGGCCAGATTGTGTTGCTGTCGCCAAAGAAGGAGCATCACTTGAAGCTGGATTGGTATTTGTTTCTCCTCCCCTTGTTGATTCTTCTAGTGTAGATCCAGTGACACTTGGTGGAGTAGGAATGCTCCCAACTTTAGACCCACTTGCATTGTTAGTAAGCGCTTGTTTATCAGCCATTCTAATTTTCCAACACAATCCTACAAATAAATAAACCATATCACTATATCAGTTTACAGACAATAGACCCTCAGTGCCATATGACTACAATTAAATAAACCATCTTAATTTTCAAACAATTAAACCATATAAACCATATATCACTATATCAGTTTACAGATCAGATTATGAAGAAATACGAGTAGCCACTCAACAATCTATGTTGTGCATCATTGGGCAATCTATGAACTATAAATTAGGGTTCTAATTACAAGATTTTCATCATTCAAACATAGCTTCATGTAACTGGTCAAAGAACAATGTATGCGTCAAACTTTAGGTACGAATTTCATTTTTCTTTTGAAAATTTCAACAATCTGAAAACATAATAAAGTAGCAAAAATTCAACACACAGAAATATCACAAATAAGAAAACACCTGAACAGATAAAAATTTTAGCGAAAATGTGCAGAGAGTCAGAGAATGAAGAATATGATTTAGATTTTAGCAGCGAAAACATATTAGGGTTTGAGGGATTTATAGCTTTGCATGTGCACTATATATAGCGGGAACCAGATCTTTGGAGGGAAGAAGAAGAATGAGAGAGATCCTTCACATTCAAGGAGAGCAATGCGGGAACGAGATCGGTTCCAAGTTTTGGGAGGTCGTGTGCGAGGAGCACGACATAGATCCAACTGGTAGGTACGTTGGAAACACCGATCTGCAGCAAGAGCGCGTCAATGTGTACTACAACGAGGTAGAGCCGATCAAAGAGGAGAGGGAGAGCCTGAGAGAGGTGAGGAGAGTCTGAGAGTATGAGTGAGAGTCTGAGAGAGGTGAGGAGAGTCTGAGAGTATGAGTGAGAGTCTGAGACTGAGAAGAGAGTCCAGAGTCTAGAGAGTCAGAGTCTGAGAGAGGTGATGAGCGCCGTAAGGTAACATTAGGGATTTAGGGTTAGGTCAGAATAACATTAGCTATTTATATTATGTGCGGATCTTTCAGATCTGCGGATCGGATATGCGGGTATCATTTTCAAATCCGCGATCTGATCCTACCACAGTGCGGATCGGATCTGATCCGATCCAATGACTCTGCGGATCGGATAATATCCGCAAAATTCGGATTGGATGCGGATAATTACTGTGGGTATGCGAATATTATCCGATCTATGTACAGCCCTATCCAGTCTCCACCACAATGTTGTTGGAATTTTCACTATCTTTCAAGTATTACATACACCAATTTCCTAGAACTCAACATAATCCTATATGAGACACATCAAGCTTCAACATAAACTTGATTTGGTTATATAACTTTCTAAACTTGACACACTAAGTGCTTACCCAACTTAGCAAGGATACCTCTCAGGTACATAACACAAGGTATAAATACAACAAAAAAAATATAAAATCACTCTTGGCTTTTCTCTCAGCCTTTTCTCACAATGGCTTTTATCAATATCTCTCTCTTTTGCCTTTTACCACGTTATGAATACAAAGAAAGATATGACATTGAAACAGAAATACAAACAGTAAACCATGAAGGATATGATGAATGACATCCTTGATTCTATATGTTGAATCCAACTTCTGAACTCAAAACATTGTTCTTCATCTTGGTGGAGTGCTCCCTTTAATGTAGCTGCAATGCTTCCAAGATTTCAAGCTCGAGGTTACACACTTTACTCTCGCTCGGGTTCTCTCTCATTATTCTCAAATGAGAATCAATTTCCTTTTTGCACCTTTTTCTGAGCCACGCTAGGGTTCTTTTCACCAAAGTCAACTTCTTGAATCTAGGGCTAGTTGAGATCTTTCTTCTTCTTTCTTCCATCAGCTCCAAAAATCAGGGATTTAAAATCAAAGACAAATAACGCAGCTTCTTTGAGAACAGATCCTCAATGGACTTGATAAATCCAAATCCTTAATCTTTTGCTTTTGTTTCAAGAAATAATTTTACCCATTAATTTACAGCAGAGAAAAGTTGTCTCCATTTTTTCTACATTTCCCGAAATGGTAGTAAAGAGGGAAAAAGATATCATCAAACGATTTTTTTCCATGTAAATGGAAACAAATTACCTTTTTCTTTTGATTGTGTTTTGATTAGACATTTTCTTTTCTTTCTTCTGATTTGGTGCCTAATGAGAAGTAGGGCAACTTTTTCTTCTTAGATGTATGGTGATAGAATGAGAAAGTAAGTTCTTCTTTCTTCTCTGGATATTACTCGAAACAACATAGCATTCCATCTTAGAGTTTGTTTTCCTTTCTCTTTGGTTTTTCACGTGGGTAAAAGAGAAGAGAAGAGACATGATAGATTCGGTGGTTTTGTTTTAATTCAGATGAAATTTGAGTTCTATTACTTAGTTAGCCACCAATAGGAAAAACTACCAAAAGTACCGATGAAGTTTACGAACGCTGACAAAAATACCCATAAACTAAGGAAATTAATGATGTACCCATGGAAGATGAGTTCTGTATGACAAAAGTATCCAAATCCTAATTTTTTATTTATTTTTTTAATAAAATTCCCAAACTATCCCCACTCTCAACCTCAACTCACTTTTTTAATCTTCCATAACTCAACATGCACCTTTTAAAACTTGCTATGGAATCCAAAACTACTCCTACAACAGATGAAATGAACCTTTTATGGTGGAAATTTTGAATAATAACGCAACAGAGGATTGCAGTGCCGAGATTAACAAAAGAATCAATCAATACTGATGAAGAATCAGAGAAAGAATCATAAAGGAACAGTTTTTAATCGTTTCATTTGTTTTTTCCTTTTTTTCTTAATTTGAGGGCTTTCTTTGTGTGAAGGGATTGGCGAAAAAAAATGGAAAAGAACTCACCATACTAAATTTATCTGCTAGGAATCGGTCGAAGTCCTCTACCACCACCACCACCATTGATTTTGGCCTGGTCTATTATAGGAGTAGTTTTAGACTCCATGACAAAGGTTTTAAAGGTACAAGTTGGGTTATGGAAGGTTGAAAAAGTGAGTTGAGGTTGAGAGTGAGGGTAGTTTGGGAATTTTATTAAAAAATTAACAAAAAAATTAGGGTTTAGATACTTTTGTCATACAAACCCCATCTTCCGTGGGTACATCATTAATTTTCTTAGTTTATGGGTACTTTTGTCAGCGTTCGTAAACTTCATGGTACTTTTGGTAGTTTTTCCGCCATCAATATAAGTGAGTGAACTTGGATTATCAATTAGGCTTATAAAGATAGTACAAATTATATTCAGCCACTTATTTCTTAAAGCATATTGGTACATTTGGGCCTGAGAATATAATTTGTATGTGGGTCAAACTTGATTTTTCCTTTCTTCCTTGTTTTGGTCAAATTGCTTGCTTTTCTTTATATTGTGCTGATTATTCTCTTTATTTGGGTTGCATATTAAAGAGTGACTTGAGTCTACAACCATTCACACACACATCACAAATACAATTGGACTTTCAACTCAATAACACTAAATATTTGTCATTATCAATATTATTAATTTTTTAAATTCAACAAACTCAATAATAAAAAAATAAAACTAACCTTATATTCATAAAAATAAATTTTATTAGACAAAATTATCAAAAAAGTTAAATTTTTGCTGATTTTGTCAAATACTTTTTAAAATTTTGAAATTATATTTTGATCATCTTCCCTCTCAGTATCATTAACACTACAAAAAAAAATTAATCAACAATCCTCCACCACCGCTACCATTATCCTCATTTTTTGCCCTTAGACTTCAACCACCACCTCCTCTTTCTTTATATGATTCAAATTAGATCTATTACCACTTGTAATTCTTGTTGTCATCACTCTTCTCTTTATCAAATATGTCTTTTCACCTCTAAGATCTCCTTTCCCTCTATTTATCTTTGATGTGTCTATTCTTATTTGCCTACTCTGAAATCATAATAAGAATAACTTTGCAATAACTATTATTGGCTTTGCCAAACCTCGAAAATCCTACACCATCAAGAAAAAAAAAAGAACAATAACGAATAAAAGAATGAATGGAAAATGTGTGAACAGAGAGAACAGTAACATACAACACAAGAGAGAAAAAAAATGCAAAAAGAGTGGGGATAAATGAATATGGAGAGAATGAAAAGGAGGTAGATGACGATAATAGAGACGACGGTAGGTGGACTTCTCGTCTTTGCAGCAATGCAACAAAGGGACCAAGAAATATAGAATTTTCGACATCAACTTAGTTCAACAATAGGGACTCAATTCTCTCTGCATCCTATTCTTTTATTTTTTGTTTATTAAAATTGGAAATCAAAGAAACAAAATACTAAAACACAAATTCTTGTGAAAATCATTGTTTGAAGCGGGTTTAATCCGTGACTAGTTCTGGTGGAATGAATATGTTAATATAGAGTAAATTGATTGTACTCTCATAAAATTTCAAATAAAAAAAAAAACATTGCAAATAGAGGATGCTACCAAATTCAATGAAACGATTTTGGTACGAGAATTCAATGAATATGTGAATCTCTTGCTCTACCGTTAATCATGATGTTGGTGATAGTAGAGGAATATGGAGATTTAGGATTTAGAAAAGAAAGGAAATGATGATGGTTTAAGAGCTTGAACATGATGAAAGGGATATTTTGAAAAATTTAATATTAAATTTTAACAGAATCAACAAAATTTTATGGTTGTATACCTTTGTCAATGGGCCGCATAAAAACATTTAATGTATTCTAGAGACAGAAAAATTCATAAAGTTGAATATAGTAAAATAAAAGATTTAAAGATTTTGTTGAAATTATTTGTTTAAATTTTTTTAAGAAAGTTAATCATAGGTTTTTTTCTCCATCAGAGTTGTTCATCTATCTTTTAGGCTCTCATTATTTTTTAGAATAGGATAAAATAAGACATTTGAGAATAAAACATAAAGAATATAAATATAAAAATATTTTTTATTTTGTTTAGTAATAAAATAGAACAAATTATGAAAAATTAAGTTATTTTTATTTTTTCATTTAAAAAATTTTAAAAAAAATATAATAACAAGAAAAACAAAAAAAATAAAAAATAAGTTGTGTTATTTTTGTGTCATTTTTATCAGGATGGATACAAAATATACTAATTCAAGACTTAGTATCCCATTTCTATAAATAAATGCAGTCTTATAGACATAATATTAGTTTTATTATTTTATTAGTAATTTTTTGATATTCTAAACATTCGTGAATAAAAATAATACGTTACTTATTTATCTATATTTATTTATGATGATACAAAATCACTAATAATTTTTCACTCAAAATTCTCCTCAAAAAAGTAAAAGATACTTTTTTATTTTCTTGAATTTAAAATTCTTGGTATGTTTAATTTGATGTAATTTTATTTTTAAAAGTTTAAAATATATTTTAATTTCATTTTTATTCTTAACTTTCTACCATTGTAAATAGTCAATTTTTTTTTTTCCAATTTTATCTCTATTATCACCGCTACTGTAACTATTACTATTACTATCACACCTTAATTTTTGTCTTCTCAATATTAACACCACCACCCCATCTCATTATCTTCTTCTACCACACTTGAAAATTAGGGTTGCTAGCTTGGTAGATCTCCATAATATATTTTGTTATTATAAAATACGATTAATCTTTAAAATATCTAATTTATAAATTAAAATATTAAAATAATAATTTAAATAATAACACATCATTTAAAATTTTATTTATTTAAGTTTTATATTTTAAAAAAATTAAGAAATCTTTTTTTTGATAGTATAATAAAAAATTTTCTCTTTTTATATATCACTAAACATTTATTTAGAAATTCACCTCCCAATATAATTAAAAGCAAACTCTTATAGATATTCATAATTAAAAGAGTTCTTTTAATTAATACAATTGCTACGAAAAAAAATTAAAACTAATTTTAAAAAGATAAATAATACTCTTTCAAGTTAATTTCTAAGAAAGAACATCAATCTCGTTTAAATTTGAGAATTGATCATTCTAATAAACATCTAATATGAAGTTCTTAAATTGACTGTTAGGTTGTGTTTGTTTACAAAGACAGGATATTGAGACAGGACACAGAGACACAAAATCGTGTTTGACAGAAGAGATGTGGACAGAGACAATGTGTCCAGAGACATTGAATTAGTGTATTTTGTGTTCATCCTGACATGAAAGACACAGAAACACTAACAAGGGACACACCTTATTTTTCATTTTTTCTTTTATTATTCTTGTTGATTTTTCATAATTATATTTTTTATTATTATATTTTTCATCTCAAATTTTTTGAATGAAAAATTGAGAATAAATTGGATTTTCATAATTTGTTCTAGTTTATCACTAAATAGAATACAAGAACATAAAATTGTGTGTCTCCATTCATTAGTGTCTTGTCCTGTTCTCAGTATCTTGTCCTGTCATGTTCTCAGAAATAAATGCAGCCTTAAATATCGAAAATTGGGTAAAAAATTATTGTATGGTCAAATTTAATAATTTAATGGGGACAATAAATATTATTATTATGTATTACTAAAAAAAATTTCAAATTGTATTGAGGAACTTGCTCCCACAACATTATACTTAGAACCGTCCTTGATCAGAATCCCTTGCAAATATCTCCCACCATTATCTAAGTAAGAAGTTTCGAACCTTACATCTACTCAGGGATAAATTCACCTTGGTTTCATATAATATCTCTTAGAACAGAATTAAACCAAATAATTTAGGTAATAATATAAATAATATGACTAAGTCAAAGATTGCAATTAAACTAGTAATATGTGCTTCAAATATTCATGATATAAAAAATTTAAGTATTATTTAAAAGTTATTACTTTATATTTTTAGAATTTTTAGAATGTTCAATTTAATTTAATAGATGTATTTTAATTTTGTTTACTTAGTTATTAAAGTGGACTTTATGTTTATGGATTAGGATCTTTCTTTTATTTTATTTTAACATAATAAAAGATTATAAATACCTTGTAAATTATTATAGTCGTCGTATTTAGTTATTAGAACTTAGAAGTGTAATCTTTTTTTTTTTGGATTTCGTGATAAAATCATAGTGTGAACAAATGAGATTAAGTGAGCTTCTACTTTTTGTTGTATTGAATAACTAGGAAGAAGATTGAGTGAATTCCTTTAATTCAATTTTTAAACTATGGTGTAAACAAGTTAAGTTGATAAATTTTTTCTTGTTACATAAAAATTTGAATAAAAAATTAAGTAATTTTTTTTGCATTCAATTTTAATTATTTTTTTAATTTCAATTTCAATATATATTGTATTCTTATTTATCCTTTTTTTGTCTTTTCAAAACTAGCTTATTGAATTTTGACCAAATTAAAAATTATAACTTAACTAACTTAGTTAGCTAAATCATCACCTTATCATTCTATTTATTCTAAACTTATCAAGCTATATATATTTAACAATCATGATTAACCAAATTAAAATTTTTATATGACATCAATTATTATTACTTTAACCACTAACCATAATTTTTAACTTCAAAACCAAAATGAAGAATTTTGTTTAGTTCAAGTGTTCAACAACGAATTGCCTATTGCCTGCTGCCATATAGAGGTGATGTGAATCACACAAGCTAGTCCATTTTTCGGGCCATATATATACCTAAGGTGCTTCCATATTGAAACTTTTAAACTAAGAAAACCTTCCACTAATTGTTTTACCAAAATGACCCATTTATAAGAGTAATTGTGTGACGGTAATTTTGAAAGGAAAAAAACAAATGACTTTTTTTTCCCACCATTTAATAACTCTTAGAAAATCATATTGTACATTTCAACATTTTAATTTTTAAGGGGTTAAAATAAAATGCACGAGACAAAGTTTAAGGGGCAATTTTTATTTTTCCAATCAATTGTTAAAACTTAAAAGACTTGAAGGGTTCTAAAGAATTTCTCTATATGCTCATAAAGGGAAGTGACAATTTGAGATAATGTAGATTTACACCGTAATCATAGGCTCTTTGGTCCGATTTCTAATGGGAAAAAATCTCGCTTAAACTGTTAGGACTTGTAGTTTTCGTTTTTATTTCTTATTTTTATTTTTATTTATTTTTACAAAATTTTGAAAGCAAAAATTTAAAACACAAACCAAAAACCTTATTACCTTAACATAATATGGTATCATGGTGATTGGTGAAGCAATGAACTTCAGGCGAGCCGACCTATTCTCGCCTCTAAGGAAGACTAATAATGTCATTTACTCATTTTACGATGCTAATGTTTAAGTAGAAAATCTCAACTATAATCTCAAAGTTTTGGTTTTATTTGATTGTAATATAATTATTAGCAGTGTTTCGAGGGTTACTGAAATGTTGATTTGGGTTTGAATGTCTGATTTTTTTGGTGCTGAGGTGTCATCTGTTCGAATTTTTCGTGAGAAGGTAGAGATGGTACTGCAAGAGATTCTTCGAAGGACTTTAGGTAGGTTTTTAATTAGTAGATTAGAATGTGTATACTTGAGGGATGTCAGTATATTTATAGTAGAGTTGATTATTGGAGTAGTTCTATTTTTATTGATGGATAATAGTTTTTTTTATCGTGGAAATTTGTTAAAATTGATCTTTCAGATAAGATAGAAATAGTTGGAGAGATTCTGAGAGACAATTTACCTTCTTAGATAAACATTGGTCGCCCCTTTTCGATGTATCGGATGCAGTAAAAGCCACCCTTTTAAATAAACTTTTCATTTTTATTCGATCTGACTTTTGTTTTGTGTCAGGATATGAACAAATAGTATAAACAAAATTTATACACGTATAAGCTAGCTATCACTAGCATTATGGAGTATCCATTTACGGTGTCAAATGTTGCTTTAATTTTCTACTACACTGCCTTGTCGGAGAAAATTAAAGAATGTGGCAATAAGAGTGCTTTAACTCTTTTGTAGGTTGTAGGCTTGTAGCACATGCAAGTGATGCTAATCCAGAGTTAGAAGGGCAATTGTATAAAGCTCAGATAGCTAATAAACTTTGGGTTCAAAATTTATATATATGATTTTAATATTAACCACAAGTTAAATGAAACAACATATGGTATACAAGGATCATGATTCATGATGTTATGATGATGTTTTTTTAATTTTTAAACGTAAGACTCTATTCTTAACATTATATTCCTTCTCCAATATGCTATACATGAGTTGTTGGATAATGTTTACTAAAAGCATATACAAGTTATACTGTTCTTCATATAAAAGTTACTTTAATTTTATTAAGAACTTGAATTTTCATTCTCATTCCATGAACAAAGTTGCATATACCAACTCAAAACTTGTTATGCAAACAAATTAAAATGTGAATCCTTTGATCCAAATTCATGACTCATCTATTGGATAGTTAAGTGCGTTGGTTTTTGCAGCATGTATCATGCTACTACTAATTAATTATCACTCATGCTCATTAGTCATCACTTAGAGATAATTCATGATTTTAAAAAGCTTAGGTTATTATAACTTCATGTTGAACATAAAGCAAAAGAGTTCATTCCTTTGTTGAAATGTTTAAAGTGTTATAAGATTAACCATTTCTTTTTACATATGTAATATTGATGCTTTGGATACATATCTGTAGTTAATTAGATAATTTAAAAGATGGAAGCTGCATAGACTGGTAACCAATTTTTATGTTTGGGTTTAAGAAATAGAACTAGAATTAGAATGATGTTGTAACCTAGACTGAATCATCATGGACAATTAAGATAGAAGTTAACTTATATTAGACTTCTTTGCTGCAATGTTATGTTATGTTAAGTGAAGATCAAATGATTTCTATTTTCTACCACCAAACTTTTGTTATTGACTATGCTATTTCATTTTTCAGACACTTGTGCATTAGTGCAATATGGAAGTTGAACTTCATACATTATACTTACTCATAATGTGAGACTTGTTGTATTGCTTTGATCAATTGATCCTTAGTGGCTATAGCTTAATAGGTATACCCTTATAACATGTATAGCTTCTACATCTAAGAGTAATAAGACTCAAATTTTAGCGAAGTAGTTCAATTAAACAATTCAAATCCAAAGCAATGATCTTTAATCTCATGAAGGTTGGAGATATAGTTTTGGTGGTCTTGTATCACTATTAGCATGTATATGCATTTTTTTTTTATTTGAAAATTTAAGATGGATACAATGTGTAAGTTAGAAGACCAAAATCTAATATCTTAAGAGTAATAAATATGCCTTGAACATGACTAATTTAAAATTTAGAGCATCCGTGTTGATGCATGATTAAGAATATAACAAATATGGTACTAGTATATATGTCTTGCAAGTTTAGCTAGTATACTTATTGTATACATGCTTTCCTTGTGAATGTGCTTGTAGTATTGTCATATGTAACAAATACGGCCTTTCATGCCTCTAGAAAACAGTAAGATGTGTACTTTTATTGCTGGAAAACATATTCATATACAAATGAAATTATAAACACAAGTTCCATTTCAGATATTCCAGAACTCTTATTCAAGGATAATTAGTTTTGCTTACATTCACATACAATTAGTCAATAAATTAACATAGTCAAGCACAATAAGATGTGATATGTATAAATCTAACGCAAAAGTAATATGGAAAACTTTAAATATGAATTTGATTGAGTGAGTGGGATTGTGCCATAGACTAATGCAACTTAACAATTCAATCTACAAAATGTACCTAACAAGTTATTACTTAAACTTGTAATGATCTATATCACATGAAAACACATTATTATGACTAATTAGCCTTAGAAATAGGAGTATGCTGTTACAATTGGATTGTTATAAGATTAGATTTGTGCAAAATGAAAATTCAACATAGTATGTGATATTGCTATGTAATACACACTATACATGTCAAGCCATGCATTTTGTTAGGTCTTGTTCAACCTTGGTGACATTCTAATCAATGGTTCCCTAGTCAAATCTGAATGGATTTTAGAAATTCTTGATGCAATGGAATCATTAATTAACCTATTACCAAATGGTATTAACCAATCTCATCAAATGTCAAAGCATTCTTCTGAATTGTGCAAAAACCTTGACAACGTCACAAAAAACCCTAGTCAGAACCATTGTGGCTTCAAACTGAAATTTCTCCCAAAATACTAAACCAATTTAGTCGGTGAAAGACTCATTAGAAAGCTTACATAATGGGCTACAAAGTAGTAAAAACCGAATTGAGTTTAAGCAAGAGATTAAGGAGCTATGGAGAAAAGAATCGAGCTTAAAAGCACACCGAGCACAAGGGAAAAGCAAGGTAAAATGTCCCAAAACGTTCCCATCTATGCCTCCCGAAAAGGGAACGGGAGCCGTTGATAGAGATGAATCGGAGGGCCGAAATTCAAACTTGAAGAGAGGAGCGATCCATGCGGAGGGTGTGTGGACCAATGAGAATCGAGTATTTGGATATAATCCTACACATACTTTATTATTTAAACCACGTAATTTCCGTCTTCTTCTCTCACACCCAAAAAATTTCCTCAGTAAGCTACGTCCTTCGCAGATCCACCTCGAAGCAACCGCCGAGCCACCTCCGGAGGCAGAGCCCGAGAACCCAACTCCCAAGCCCAAGAAGGCCGCTAAGGAGCCCAAGCCCAAAAAACCCGCGGCTCCTAGATCCCGAAACCCCTCTCACCCTCCCTACGAAGAGGTTAGCAATTCCAGCTCCTGGTTCCATAATTCTGGCTTTCTTATTACTTAGCTTCGATCTGAATTTTACCCAATCTGAATTATTCTGTTCCTTGCAGATGGTTAAGGACGCGATTGTGACGTTGAAGGAGAAAAACGGTTCCAGTCAATACGCGATTCAGAAGTTCGTAGAAGAGAAGCAGAAGCAGCTACCTTCCAACTTCAGGAAGCTCTTGTTGTATCATTTGAAGAAGCTCGTTTCTTCTGGAAAGCTCGTTAAGGTCAAAGGCTCCTTCAAGCTTCCTCCGGTCAGGTCTGCAGCTCCCAAACCAGCTGCTGCTGCCCCCGCCAAGAAGAAGGCTGCAGCTGCTAAGCCCAAACCAAAGCCCAAGCCCAAAGCTAAGCCTGCTTCTAAGGCCAAGGACACCAAAACTACTAAGTCAGCAGCAGCCAAAGCACCTGCCAAGGCCAAGCCCGCTGCAAAGCCCAAGCCCAAGGCCAAGCCAGCTGCTAAACCCAAGGCGGTTGCTGCTAAGACCAAGGCAGCTCCGGCCAAGTCTAAGGCCAAGGCTAAGACGGCGCCAGCTGCAAAGCCGAAGGCAGCTGCGAAGCCTAAACCGGCTGCTAAGCCCAAGCCCAAGCCCAAAGAGAGGCCCTCCAAGGCTTCTAGAACGTCGACGAGAACTTCACCGGGGAAGAAAGCCCCTGCCGCTAAACCTGCGGCGAAGAAGGCAGCTCCCGCGAAGAAAGCCCCTTCAAAGGGTGCAAAGGCGAAGACCGTGAAATCTCCTGCGAAGAAGGCGACGACGGCGAGAAGGGGGAGAAAGTGAAGAGGGTAGACGGCACCGGAGCCTAGTGTTGTAGGTTTAGTCATGTAAAGTTCTTTGTCCCATGCGGTGTAGTTCGATTTAAAGTTATCGCTGGAAAAAAATTATGAAATCTGATTTTATCAAACTTTTTTATTCTAGATATCTGAAATTTCTTTTTTGGGATTCGAATTTGAGACATTACCTAGATTGTATGTTGAGTCTGATGAGTTATGAGTTTATCATTATTGATTAAGCTTAGAGTTGGAGGGCTTTTACATTGTGGTGTTTTTTATTTTATAGTGGAACGGAATTGCGGTTGTGGTCATTGGCTTTGTCGGATCTCTAAATGGTTTATTTCTGTTCCTTTCTCCATCTTTTCTTTCTTGTCTTCAATTATGTGTTTATGTTCTTATGTTCAAAGGGGCTTTCTCATTCATATGTAAGGTTGAATTCCCGAAGATGAGAAATCCTTGTACCACGTGTTTTTGGATGCGATAACTGGGATCAATGGTCGTGATTACATCTAAAGCTCTCGCTGATAATTGTAAGTATCGTTATTCGTTCTTATTCAAGGAATTCCTATGAATGATTGTTTCTCATGTCATTTGCGTTGAAGAAATAATTCCATTGATTGATAGATTCCTTTTTTGTTTGTGTTTAATCTATTTTTGCAATGTATTAATCTGAAACATCTTAGATCGCGTATGGAGTTTTTGCTTATTCTGATAACCAAATATGATTACGGTAGGATGAACTGATATTTTAACTTCCGATCTATATTGCTGATTCCATTTACTAGACCAACGTTGATTGATTCATAGTCCAGCCTTTATATTTGTTTTTAGGATTTTAATAGGCTTTAGATGTTGGTCCCTAGTTCCTGAAATTGGTGCAATTTCTTCTGGAGGACGTGATTTTGACGAAAGGTAAGGAAATAATGTTGAAACTTTTAACAACATTGATGAAGTGCTTGATATCACAATTGGCATAAGAGAAATGTCGTGGGTTTGAATTTTGAAACCCTCAACTGACATCAGAGGGGAAATTGTTTTATTTGAGGATTGCTACTTTTATGCTAAAGGGCTTAATATCTTGTTCCATGCTGTTTGTTGTGGGTATAACCTCATGTCAATCGTTAGATGCGGTTATGAGAAACTATAATGAAATAAATTTCCGTCAGATATTTGGATTGGTAATGTCCCTTTATCTGTTACACAGTATTCTTGTCTATCCTCCCTACACAATTCTTTGGTTTGAATTTTTTTCTTTCCCATTGTAGCCTTTTGGAACTTTGATTTTACTTGAAACTTATCTGACAGAGGTTGTTGAATTAGAGTCCTTCTTTCCTTTGCTTAATCCTTATCCACCTATCCAACACAATATGATTCTTGACTCTTTTCCTATTTTCTCATGTAACTCTTATTTTCGATTCTTTACTTGCCTTCCTAAACATTGTTTAAATTTATATGGAAATCTAAAGTCAAAGTTTTGTTTGGACTTAGAATGTAGTTTTAAGTTGGATTAACACTAATGAAATGCCCGAGAAATGTAGGCTTCTAATGCCTTTGACACCGAATATTTGCATAGTGTGTAGTTTATATTCCTGCTCAGGTGCTCATTTTCTGCATTGCTCTCTGTTTCATGCTATTTGTAATTGGCGCAATCTCTTATGGTAGAAGCGGCTTTGAACAATTATAAGAATATATAGTTGTAGTCTTGATAATAGTTTTATCAATAGTTATAGTTTTTGTCCTATTCTTTAGTTCTTAACCCTCCATTCAAGTTATCCATGTATAGCAGAAACATGTTTCCTGGTGGTTGTAGTCTTGACGGGTGCTTAGGTATTAGGTAATGTTTTGTCCTTGATTGTGCAGGATCTCAATTGTTGAATTTGTTGTTTCTGGAGTTTGTGATACTTGTAGTAGTCTTGCACGATAAGCTTCTGATATATTGGTAAACAGGGACGGAC
>NC_029777.3:15770292-15813475 GCF_000817695.3 Arachis duranensis
CTAGAACCAGTAATTATTAAGTACAATTTAATTTTTTAAAAAGTTTATTTAATATTTAGTCTAATATAAATAAAAGTCCAGTCTAACCTAAATATTAATGATTTCTAATATCTAAAAGGTAAATAACAATATTAAAAAAATCTAAAAAGATATTATTACTAATATTTTTCAATTAAATAAAATTGTTCAAAACTTATAAAGTGGATTTTTTTTCTTCTTGTGAGCATCTTTCTTGATTCCTTTGGTGTTAATTCTCTCTATTTTAACTACTACAACTGAGAGATCTTTTTCAGCTATGAATATTGTGAAGAATAACTCAGAAATAAAATAAAAGATGAATTTCTTGCTAATTGTCTTTTAATTATATTGAAAAGAAAATTATTGAAAAATTTCACACAAATTCTATTATCGATGAATTTTATGATACGAAGAATCGACCATTTCATGATACGAAGAATCGACCATTTCGTTAATAAAAGTACATACATATTTTTTGTACTTTAAAATATATTCTCTATCGGTATATTTTTGTAATACATTTTACATTATATAATTTTTTGCATAATTTTTAATATTATATATGTTATTGGCCCCCCATGATAATATTTCTGGTTCCGTCCGTGTTGATAAATGCTTAATCCAACAATCAAGTGATCCATGAATAGTCTTAAAGATTGGTTGATGTTGAAGTGGCCTTTGCGTGCTTGGACAATGTGTTATGCTTGATTGTACAAAATCTTCATTCTCTAATTTGTTTTTCTAATGGGTTCAGTTTTCCTTTTATTGGTTGCTAAACTTATGTTTTGTGTTATTTCTGGTAGTCTGATAGACAAGCTTGCTCGCTTTTCAATGCTGTTGAGTTCAATCTTTGAGGATGGAAAAATCAGGTATGATAGTCATACTTATTGGAGCTGGATTAGTTGGATTTCTAATAATAAGGCCTGATTGGCGGGAAAGACCTCCAAAAGAAAAAAATTGTCTTGTGTTTTTAAATAATATTTTTACTTTGGTGTTAATCCTGAGTCTTAACTACAGCAGTACATGTGCAGAATTAGTCCCCACTTGAGGTCTCTTCTTGTGGTAAGATGCATAAGTACATTGCATTAGTTACTGCACCTTATCGGTATGGTAAGACTACAAAAATATAGATCTGTTTGGCATAATTGGCATATGTAACTTTATCGGTTTGTTGTTATGATATAACTATTGAAGTTTTGGGAAAATGAGATGATTGTGGAATTTTGGTTAATGACTTTGGATTCCATTAAGTGGAAGGTTTTTCTAGAGGTCAATAAGTGGCAGTAAATGTTGGACTTCTATATTATAGTTGATTGATATAACAGAATATTTTCTATAAGAGAATTATCTTAGTCAGCGTTGCACAATGACTTTCTTATCTAATTATCATCATTTATTCATTTTGGCATGCATGTTTAATATGGTCTATGGTTTCCAAAGCCTTGTTTTCCCTCTTGGTCTATATTACTAGTATTAGGAGTTTAATGGATCCTAACTGATTTGGCCGGAGAGCTTTCCTAGTGTTAGCTGTTTTATCCACAAGATCCAAACCAAAACATTGCATAAGAAAACAAGTAATCAACTAAATGAACTAGTTAAGCATATCGATGAAAGCTTTCTTCTATTTGATAGATGATGTTGCACAGTAAAAGTAAAATCTAAGGCATTCAATTGATTACTAAGACAAATGTTCAATTGATTACATGAAAGCTTTCTTCTATTTGTAACAAACATACCGGTAACCTTAGATGCTGAAGATGGAATATTTTCAATTGTGCTCCCATGAAGTCATTATTTCATGCATTCCATTCATTCAAATCTGTTATATGTTCAATCCTTGAAGTACATAAGAAAATGTCTTCCCATACTGGTCCAGCTTCACAAACTGGGATGGTGTTGGCATCTTCATCCCACTTCAGACAGTCGATTTCTTCTGGATCAACAAGCCCTGTCTTGGCTATCTTTCTATCCTTTTAACAGGTATTATGTCAGTGGTAGATTGTTTTCATTTTTGTTGGGTATAGCAAAGTTAGCAACCATTATAAAGACAATAGTATTGATATTATTGTTACATTGAGGTGAAAGACTGAAAGTTGATAGCATTGACAGTATGTTGGGATCCAAATTTTATTATTGACTATTATTTGTCTGATACAAAATAAAAATTGTGATTAGTAAGATCATCAAATAGAAAGATAAATGAATTTTGGCTTATGCCTCTGACAACTGCTAGGTCTCATGCAGTAGTGGTAGCTGTGTGCTAGCTAGTATCAGGAGATAGGAGGGATGAGGGTGCGTCTGTGGATGATTGGTGGACTCGTTTGGAAAGATGAATTTGTCATGTAGTAACCAAAAGCATGTATGGTTCAAAATATTCTCGGTGCCTACGTACACAAACAGAACAAAATACAAAGTAAAGACTAAAGAAGAGTCTTGAGCTAAGGTATCCGTAAGTTTCATTCATGCAGATGCAATATTAGTATACTATTAGATTTCTTGCTGTTTATTTGAGGATTTGATAATGAGACTTGTTAACGAAAATTCTAGGTAGCTTAAATGTTGATAGAACAAGGAAACAGAACGTTTATGAACTTCCTTTAGTAAAACATTAATAAATTTGCTTCTTACCAAAACTTAGAATTTTGCTTCATAGATAGTAGAAGAGTGGGTAGGTTATGACTTATGACATGAAAAAGGCATTACCCCGTCTGTGAAATCATTTGCTCCACTCGAACTTTTTGGTAATTGAAAAGAAAAGAAAAAATAAACAAGAAATTGCTAAGAAAGGTAGTCTCATTAATACTACTCTCAAATTCTTTTCAAGGCAACGGAAGTTCTACTTGGGGGAACATTGCAGTCTTTGTTATATTGTCTGTTACTGTGTTTGTATCTCTCAAGATCAACTAGAGATCAGCATTCCATTTTCAAGACATAATATCTCGGATTTTCAACACCAAAGGATCAATAAAACTAGAACAATTCTATAAATTATTGACAACAGTAATAGTCTCTATATAGTTTGTCTCACATATAATATTTCTTTGCTCTGAGTCCCATGCAGAATACTATGATTTCCAATTGTTATCAGACAATCTCGTGGTCACCTTCCCTTCTAATTTCTGCTAACATAGGCAAAATCAACCTGAGCACCATTGTCAGGATAGCTAGTATCACAATTAATCTTAAAGGTACCCATTGAAGGGGGAATCCAAGAGCCACTAATGGTGGAGGAGACAGACACTCATTGCAATTTAAAAATATTTTGGAGTTCCTTTTTCAAAGACAAAGCCATACCAGTTGATAAATCCCATTTTTAGGATTTATCTTGTGTTGAATTTAGTAGATTTTATCAACTTATCTCACATTATTCAATGAAATAGCATGATTTTGTGAATTTCTCCTAATTTGTGCTTAAGAGTGAAAATATGCTTTTTAGACCTTTAAATTGCTAATTTTAATTCACTTTAATTCCATTCAATGCATTGATATGTTTGTTGAGTGATTTCAGGTTCATAAAGGCAAGTATTGGGTGAAAGAAGTGAAAAGAAAAGCATGCAAAATGAATAATTCATGAAGAAATGAATATTTGTAGAATTCATGGCGACGCGTGGGAAGGAAATCTGCCAGACGACGCGTACGCGTGACCCATGCGTGCGTTACAAGCAGCACGTAACCAACTTAAGGGCAATACGCTGGGGGCGATTTCTGAGCCATCCAGGCCTAGATCCAACTCATTTTTTGATGCTATTGAATCCAAGGATTGAGGGGGAATAAACGAAGTATTCATAATTTAGTTTTTCATCATGTTTTAGGTTAGATTTCTAGAGAAAAAAGCTCTCTCTTCTCTCTAGAAATTAGGGTTTTAGATCACTTCTCTCCATAGATTTAGGTTTCAATTATTGTTTTGATTTAGTTTTTTTTTTTTTACTATTTCTTGTTATTACATCTTTGTTCTCTTAATTTTATTTGTTATTTCCTTTATTGTGTTATTTTCATGTTATGAGCAATTTGTTAATTTTAGTTTCATTTAATACAATTTATGTTTTCATGTCTCTTATTATTTAATTGAGTTGTTATTGTTATTTTCTTGTATTGGGTAGTTGTAGAATTTATATTTCTTGCTATTTTATCATGCTTTCCTTTTATACCTTCCAAGTGTTTGATAAAATGTTTGGTTGGATTTTAAAGTAAATTTTTGTGTTCTTGACTTGGATTGAGTAATTTGGAGACTCTTGAATTGTCAAAGTCTCTTGTTGACTGGTAATTGAAAATTGCTGGTTAGCTTGAATTTCACTAAATCTAGTCTTTCACTATGAGTTGACTAGGACTTGTGAATTCAAATTAATTGTATGCACTTGACTTTCTTTCATTTGTTAGATGTTAACTAAGTGAAGGCAATTTACATTTACCATCACAATTGAGGATGATAACGAGGATAGGAATTCCAATTCTTACCTCTTGCCAAGACTTTTCTTAGTTGTTAGCTTTATTTTCTTGCTATTTTTACTTTCTTGCCTA
Source organism: Arachis duranensis (assembly GCF_000817695.3). Lineage (NCBI taxonomy): Eukaryota > Viridiplantae > Streptophyta > Magnoliopsida > Fabales > Fabaceae > Arachis > Arachis duranensis. The sequence goes on from NC_029777.3 coordinate 15,774,829, forward strand.
TCATTCAAAACCTCCAAAAAATAATTCTCTTTATAGCTAATAATTGAGCACTTGATTGTAATTCTTTTGAGAGACGACCCGAAATTTGAATAGTTCGGTTTATTTTTATTGGGGTTTGTACTTGTGACAAACAAAATTTAAACTTTGATTAAGGATTAATTGTTGATTTAGACTATGCTTGCAACGAAATCCCTTTGAGAAATTCTAAGCCGACAATAATTTTCCATCACCAGTCACCTTGTCTGTGGTCCAAGGCTCGTGGGAATGAAAGATATCGTTATTCCTTAAACGCCAAATCCACCAAAGACCATAAAAGAATGTAAAGGGGCGTTGTTTGCTATTATATAAGAACCAACTCATCAAATCCAGTGGTTGACTGGAGATCCCCAAACCTTGCCAAACTAGCTGGGCTTTTGGACAATCTCGAATGCAATGTAAAATCGATTCCTGACCTAAGAAACATCGTAGACAGCTATTCGTGTGCGAAATGTCCCTCTTAAAATGAAATATAGCAGTAGGAAGAGCCTCTCGAAGACATAGCCAGACCAAGAATTTGTGTTTTTCCAGAACATGTTGACGCCAAAGCCGATTCTCCCTGTCTTCCCAACTAAACATCTTCTTACTAAACCACAAATAATCACTACGAGCATCATAAACCTTTCAAGCTGCACTAGTCCAATACTAACCGACCTCTGAACCAACTTGAACATCCAGGTTGTAGGAGTTGGGAGAATAGATATTTTCAAGGTTTCACTATGCAGATGACCAAAGGTCTATGATTTGGAGATCCAATTCAAAAATGTTAACATAATTCATCTTATGACACAGTTGTCCCCTTTTTTCTCTATTTAAAAAATCAAAAATTTTATTTCAAATTCCCAATACACCAAATAAAACCTTCTTTTAAGATATTCCAAGCTCAACATATACTCTTCCAAAAATAAGATCCTCTGCATCAAGACCGACAAAAGCAATTATCCTTAGAAAAATAGTATTTTTTCGTCAACAGTTAAATCCATAGTTTATTTAGATGATAAAAAAGTTGTCAAATTAACTTTTTAAAAAGAGCAATATTAGTAAAAAAAAAAAAATTCTAATTCACAAAAATTGCTCCACTCGAAGTGATACAAATTAACGCAAGATATTAATTTTAAAGACAAAAATAAATAAATTATAATGTAAGATATTACTTTTGAACCCCTCTCTCTCTAATGAATTCACACGTTCAATTAATTGATTATATGCTTTTAATATACTTATTATAAAGTCCAAAGATTTCAAATAGGATATGTTTTTTTATTTTGATTTGAATCTTTTAAATTTTAAATTTAATTTTAGAGGGTAAAATATTATGATTATTATCTATTATAATTTATTTTAGGATTAATTTCTACATACAAACGATTAACGCTTACAAGTCTTACAAGTTTTTTACCCTCAAATGCGCGTCTTGTGGCATCTGTGTTTCACGCGCCTGTTTAACAAATTTTTAAATCAATTAATGCGCGAATATATAACTTCCATCTTTCAAAGGATTTCATTTCCTTTTTCAAAATTCTTGTCTTCTTTGTTCGATCTTGGTCGTGCGTTTCTCTTTCTCTTTTTTTCTTTGTTTTACATGCGTTTATCACTAGTTTCTTCTTCGTCATTTACGTGCGTTTCTCTCTCTGTTTTCTTGCTTCGTTTTTTTCGATTTTGATGGTTTCTGAAATCAAGTTTTGAAATCGTTTTGAAGATAATGGATGATTCAACTTTAGATTGTCAGCTGAATTAGGGCGAAGTGGATTTTGAATTTGAATCGAACAAAGTTCCTGAGATGTGATTTAGTTTCAGTTAATTATTGAATCTGAATTTGATGTAGTGAGTCGTTTATGATTGTCAAGCTAAATAATGCGTGAACATTGACTGTGAAATTAATGCGTGAACATTGACTCTGAATTGAATCTAAAGTACTAGTTTTGATTAATTTTGTGCATTTTATACCAGACGTTCGGGTGTAGATCAGAACAATTTGGGTGTATTTTCGGAAAGTTTGGGTGTATTTACAGTTTATGAATTTTCTTATTATTTTAGTTGAGTTGTTGTCGTTCGGGTGTAGATTAGTAATACTTGGGTTTATTTTAGTTGAATTGTTATTATTTTATGACGTGCAGAAACTCTATAGTATATAATTGTTTTTAACATGGTTTATTTTGCAGCCCCTCTGTGTTGTTGATGACTAGTTTGTTCCCAAGGTTGGAATGACTTTTAATACTCTTGAAGATGTTGCAAAATTTTACAAGGACTATGCGAAGGTTGCAGGGTTTTTCTATAAGAGTTCGGAGCACAAATAAGAAGGAAAATATAATTATGAATCAATTAATTACATGTATCAAAGAGGGAAAATGGAAATCTAAAATATCTCCGACCGAGAAGATCCCTCCATTGGTTTAAATTGTCATGCAAGAATTTATATACACACATTGAAGGATGTTGGTGCTTGGATCATTTCGAAGGTCGTGTTGCATCATGCACATCCTTGCTGCCCAACTCAAGTAGAAATGCTCAAACAGCACAGGAAACTAAGCATGTCAGTTCGTCGTATAATACAAAATAACGAGGAAGCCGGTATCAGAACAAGCAAAACTTACAAATCATTAGTTGCGGCAGTCGGGGGTCACCGCAAGTTAACTTTTATCGAAAAAAACGTGAGAAATTACATCATGAGAGAAGTGCAGAATGTTTCGAAACACGAAGATGCAAAAGAATTTGGAAAATACTTATTAAGAATGAAGGAGAAGAATCAGAATTTCTTTTTCGAGCTTGAACTCAAGGACGATCAGTCGATTAAGCTGGCTTTTTGGGCCGATGCAAGGAGCAGAGCTGCCTTTGAGTATTTCAGAGATGTTATTTCATTCGACACCACCTACAATATAAACAGGTAACATGCTGTTCTAGTTTATGATGCTGAATTAATGTTGTTTTATGAATCTGCTGCAGAGGTGTATATTGCAAGTTTTTGGGTGTATAGGATCATTATTTGGGTGTATGTTGTTGATTTTAATTCTGTTTTATCATAATCTATTTCAGGTATAATCTATTTTGTGGTTCTTTTGTCGGGGTGAATCACCACAGTCAGTCAACACTTTTTGGATGCGCTTTAATGAAAAATGAAGATATTGAATCATTCAAATGGTTATTTCAATGTTGGCTTCGTTGCATGGAAGGAAATGCTCCGAAAGGGATACTCACCGATCAATGCGCGTCAATGAAAAGGGCTATAGAGGCTTGTATGCCAACAACAATTTACTGTTGGTGTATTTGGCTCATCACGAAGAAGATTTCAAGAAAATTAAACGGGTACAAGGGACACGCAGAAATCGAACAAGAAATGAGCCAAGTTGTTTGGAACTCTCATAGCAAAGACTCATTTGATAGGAATTGGAATGATTTTCCGCTGAAATATGGTCTTGTGGACAACAAGTGGCTTTCAGGTAATGTTGTTTAAAATCTGCAGCAGAGGTATAAATTGCATGTTTTTGGGTGTAATATAGATCTTTACGAAGACCGTCATATATGGGTTCCAATTTATTTGGATCACCACTTTTGGGCAGGGATGAGAAGCACGCAAAGGAGCGAGAGCATGCATTTATTTTTTAACAAGTTCGTTACACGGAACAGCTCGCTTATCCAATTTGTCAAACAATACGATAATTGCCTTGGAAGTAGGGAGCAAGCAGAGAGAGAATTGAATGTTGCAGATTTTCATACGGTCATACTGTGTGCAACAAAATCCTCCATTGAAGCTCAGTTTCAACATGTGTATACTTATCAAAAGTTTAGGGAAGTCCAAGCACAATTCAGGGGAAGGCGAATTGCATCACAAGATTAACGAACTCCGCTCTAGGCTTTTCAGTATATGAAGTTGGAGAACAAGTTTCCAGCTCAATATTCAACAAGTTTGTGGTTACTTACGACTCAGTAGCAGCCCAAGTGAAATGCCAATGCTTATTATTCAAGTCAAGAGGGATATTGTGTCGTCACGCCCAAAGCATGTTAAGCTTTGAACAAGTAACCCAAGTGTCACCGAGATATATATTGGAATGATGGAGGAAGAAGGTAAAGAGGCGACACACACACATCAAGAGCAGCCACGACGAGCCACTGTTGGAGCCAAGAAGCAAGAGGTTTGACGAATTGGTATTTCGTTCGCAAAATATTTGCAAATTTGCATCAAAATCGGAGGAGCTGACTGCCATTTTGTACTGTGCGTACGATAACGTCACGGTTGAGATGGAAGAACTGAAAGTCAAAAGGAAGGGGACATGTTCGTTAACTCATGAAGATGCCAACTTGGAATCCGTTAATGAGCTTCAAAGCCCTCCAAGGGTTCGAACAAGAGGATGTCCAAAAAATAGGTAAGGTTCAAAGTTGGACAAACAGATTGCAAATGCCTCAAAGAAGAAGAAAACGAAAGCTCTAAATGAGGTAAAAGTGATGTTCTTTAAATAGGTGGAGATTGAGTTTAATTTTCTTGTTAATAGTTTTGCTGATATGTGAGTTTATTATTTCCAGTTAAACCTTTTTGATACTGCATCAGTGGTGCAACCAAATTCCAGCCAATATCACGGACATGTTATGAATTATCAATTCAAGGAACCAGCAGCAGGGAATAATTTTTTGGGTGTATAGTTATAGAATATTGGTGTAACGCTAAGTTTTTTAGGTGTATGTCTGAATTTTCTTGTGTTTGATATTTTACATTTATATATTTTCAGATGCTGCTGTTTATGTTAAAAATTATTGTTTTATTTAATTTTTATGGTTTAAGGTTTATGGTTTAGGGTTTAGAGGGTTTAGGGTTTAGGATTTAGGGGTTAGGGGTTTAGGATTTAAAGTATAGGGTTTTAGGGTTTAGGGTTTTAGTGTTTAGGGTTTTAGGGATCCAACATTAAGGGATAGAATTTTGGGTGTATATTAAAATTATTTGGGTGTAAAATTTCATTTTTTGGGTGTATAGTAGATTGGGGGTTTTAGTGTTTAGGGTATTAGGGTATTAGGGTTTAGGGTTTATGGTTTAGGATTTTGGGTTTAGGGTTTAGGGTTTATGGTTTAGGATTTTGGGTTTTAGGGTTTAGGGTTTAGGGGTTTAGGATTTAGTATTTTATGGTTTAGGGTTTTAGGGTTCAGGGTTTTAGGGTTTTAGTGTTTAGGGTTTTAGAGATCCAGCATCAGGGGATAGAATTTTGGGTGTATATTGAAATTATTTGGGTGTAAAATTCCATTTTTTGGATATATAGATGGTTTGATGTTGTTTTCCTTCATTTTTCAGAACCTGTAATTTAGACCTTTTGAATACAGCAGAGACAGTTTAATTATGGAAAATTTTTTTATAATAACACTGGATTATATTGGCAAAATTTTACACCATGTGTTCAAATTATTACAAGACTACATATCACTTAGATTAAGCAGTGTCAATATCATAAGAATCTATCTGACAATATGGACTCAACAACAGTGAGGATGGCTTGGACAATCTTACTGCATCACTCCCGCTAATGACTTCAGCTCTATCTTGATTCATTTCATGGAATAGAATTTGGGAAGCATATTCTACTCTAAAATGGTCCACCTCCTCCTATAGTTTAAAAGAATATTCTTTTTAATCAACTATGTTAATTTAGTAAAGTAATAGAGAGTTATATATTTTTAAACACAATTACCTGAGTCCAATTGTCCCACTCATACTTCTCCCTTTTAACATTTTCAGGTTGAATTATTTCAAACTATTTCATTACATAAATAGCACAATCATAGCTGAAAAACAAAAATAAATTAGCAAATTAATATAGAAAAGATTAATTTTCAGAGTGAAAATTTTTTACCTTGTTTTTTGGCTTGAGATGTTAATGTATGGTGGTTCAATTTCCTGATCCTTTTTCTTGAGAGGTGCCCCAGCATATACCCTCATTATCGAAATTACATATGCCTTAAAACACAACACAAATCAAAATATAAGAATAAATTTAATAAAGAAATACACCCAAAAAATCACAAACTACACCTTATGTTAAACAGAAATACGCCCAAACATCAAAATACAAAACACAGAACATAAACAGCTTACAACGAATTTGTTTAGCTTCATTCTGACTTCAGAGGGACACGTCTTGTGATACGGGTCAAGTATATAAAATCTTCTCTTTCTTACATCAGCCACCCATATCCACCAATGCTCTGAATAGCAAACAAGTACAAAAATCTGAAGCATGTTCACATTGAACAGTGTTTTAGTTTAATTGGCACATAAGTAAATAATTGTGATAAGAATTTTTATAAACGAAAACTTACATACGGATGTGATGCTAATTTTTTGAGGTCCAAAAAGAGTATAAACATTGGGTAGTCTTCGACCCTAAATGGTTTTTTGGTTTAGGCTGTAAGAATTCGTCATCTGGATGATTTCCAATGGCCATGTTCTGCAGCATTTGTGAAACACCAAATGAAATAATTAATACACCCAAATGAATACAGAAAATACACCCAAATATACCTTACCACAATATCAGGGGGAGACAGTATATTTCTTTTTGAAATTTTTTAATGTTTTGTTGGTTTAGGATTAGGCACATAGCAGTAACAATCTAGAAAAAAAAATCCAAATCAATACATGAATTGCAGTTACATTTCATGATAAAATCATTAATATTATTCTAATATTACCTCAGCTTCTATATGTGTAGCAGCTTTCAGAGATGCAAAGTAGATTTTTGACAAAATGAATCGATTTTGGGCTTTGAGGGTGCACACTGGGTCATACTCATTAGTGTTTCCATCTTCGTATGTTTTCACACGTGTGGCCCAGACATAACATTTCTCTTTCATTTCAGCCGAGATCTCGTTGCTCTTCATAGGAGTTTCAAACTTTTCAAAAATTTCTTTGCAACTCTGCTTTTCAATCTGTGGACTTTTACCTTCTGCATAATCCAATGCTGTTTTTACCCCACTGTTTGTAATTTTTTCCACCAGTTCTTTTAATTGTTCGATTATTTTTGGTGTTTCAGGACTTTTTGCCCTCTTCCCTTCTTGCGTCGGTGCTTCTTCTTGGCTTGAATCAGTCAAGCCAAGACTGAATGATGGCATCAGACCTTCTTTAGGAATGTAGGATGCTGTCTGGGATATCATCATCAGTGCAGCAGCATCTTCTGGGGCTGGATTACTATGTGATGACATATTACGTACTATAAGAATAAGAATAGACGAATGATATTGAAAATCAAAATTTACTTTATTGAACTTACATTTTAGATGGAGCTGGTGGAACTGTGGGTGTGCTTTCATCAGGTTTTGGGAGTTGTGGAGTGCTGCAGGGTTAGATAAAATGAATCATATTATAAAAAAATTTGTTACAGATCTTATGTGAAGATATACACCAAAATAAGTAAAATATACACCCAAACAAGGACAATATACACCCAAATAATAACCAAATACACTCCAAATAAAGGTTCTTACGTTTCGGATGAGTCATAGTGACCTTCTGTCGATGACAGCGGAGCTCCCTTCTTCCTGGGAAACCAAAATAATTATCAACAACCAAAATACCTTAAAATGCCTACTACACACCCAAATATAACAAACCCCTGTGCAGCAGCTTTTTCATTGGTTTTCTTCTTTTTTGATTCCTTTAAGAATTCTTCTAATACTTCAGTTTCAAATTCATATCTGACAATACATGCATAAAAGGACATGTTAACAAATATAATTTTGTTGATAAACGGTAATATAGCTTTACAAAGTATCTTACCCATCATAGGATTGAGTTTGTTCAGGAGACGAATCCTCAACAACTTGCTTTGTCTTTTTGGATTGCGCCCTGGAAAAAAAATTATGAATCAGAAAAACAAAATAAAATTGATGATAAAATACTATCTAAAACAATGCTTACTTTTTAAGTGTTCTTTGAATTTTTTCTTTATTTTTTATTTTTTTTTATTGGTGATGATTCTTTACTTTTGAAAGTTAATAAGAAACGCTCTGTTAATACATGAAATTTTGAAAATAAATGGAAAAGAAAGCGATGATAATTTCAAAACATTACTCATCATTCGATTCAGTTTCTGAATTGGAATTCTCCTGAATCTTCTTCCTTTTTTTGGATTCTATTCTGAAAGGTAAACAATTATTAGTAAAAAACACCCTAAAAGTGACAAAATATACCCTAAAAGTGACAAAATACACAAAAAAATATTACTTATTTTTTGGCCGTTCTGGTGGGGTGTTTCCTTTTTGGTTCCTTTGAGTCTTCTTCAGACTCAGACTCAGAGGAAGAATCAACCTCAGCTCTAGATGTATCACTCTCAGATGATAATGAACTTGCCTTTTTTGTTTTTTTTTGTTTTTTTCTTTCTTTTCTTTTTCCTTCATTTGTTCCAACTTCTTTTTTGTTTCTGCTTTCTTTACGATGCCCTGAAATAGTAGAAATGTTAGTTTACACCATCTACATAAATAAAATAAACGCAAATTAGAGAAGGTATTCAGTTCACTTACCATATGTTCATCTATTTCTGCTCTCATCCTTGCAACCAACTGCTCTCTATTCTAGTTGCTAATCTAGGGCAGTCCACGATTTTCTTCTCCTTTATTGTCTTTGTTTTTTACCAAATGAAAATAGATTGTCATCAAGGCAAAGAGGCAGCCGTCAATTGATTTTTTCTTTTTCAGACGGTAATTAGTTATGCCTTTGATGATGAAATTCAGCACATGGACTCCTCAGTTGCTTCCGTTATTTTGTCCATCTTAAAAATTGGAGCTAGGTGCATAGGAGAGATTTTGTTTATTGTTGTGGGCAACAAGAACGCCATCTGAATATAGAGGATAAAAATCTTCTTGAACATCAGGCGATCTTGTTCATTTTCAACACCAATACTCATCATCTCATCAGTCAGATTCTTTAGAGTCTTCCCCTGAAATCTTCTAAAAATATGTTTGTTCTCTTCAGAAAGTTTCTTATAACTCACTTTCTCAAGAAATATATCTCCTACAAAAAAGAAAACAATTTAGACTGTAAATCACTTAAAATACACCCAAATATCACTCATATCACTTTCTCAGGAAGTATAGAGGTTTTCTGTAATCAGTGACCTGATGCATTGAGGCCAAGGGCAGCCCCTATTGTGCTGGGTTTAACTCTAAAGGAACCATAGCTTGTTTCGATTGTGTTTTTGTCTAAATTAAAGGAGTTAGCCAACTCCTTTAATAGTTTGTGATGCACCCTCATTGGCGGGATGTGCATCAGTCTACCAAAACCTAATTCCCGAACAATTGCTTTCTTTACCTCGCTCATATTTTTAAATTTTTCACTCAATAATCTGGTGGCACACTTCAAGTCTTTGGTTTGCTGTAAAAAAAATCAAAATTAGAGTCATTAAAATAACATATATTTGTATTAGGAAAAATTGACTTGTTCTAAGACATATATTTTTGCTTACATTGTATTTTTTTCCACCTTGGTTTTTACTTGTCATTTTTACTGCAATGAAAAAGAGATGCTGTCAATAGATAAAAAATACACCGAAAAATCAGAGACATACACAGTTAGATACACCCAAATATAAGCCACATACACCCAAATCCAGTCCCATAAAACATTTTTGTTTTTTCAATTAAACGAATTTAAATAAGTTCAAAATCATATTCAATTCAACCAAACATGCATAAAATGACACTACAAGGTCAAGCACAATTAGAATAGTACCAGTTAGACTTCAAAACTCCTAATATATATATCAGTCCCATACACCTCTATATTTTTTGGATTATATGACATTATATAAGTTCAGAAAGATATTTAAGTTTAAAATGCCACTAGAAGCAACAATCGCATGCCAAGTCTGACATATACACCCAAAAATCTGTCATATACACCCAAAAATTATTTAGAAGAGGAAGAGTCTTTCATGTAAGTATGCACAAACCTAATTAAAAAACATGTAAACATACACAAAATATGTACCAAAACAGATCAAAACACATGTTAAAACATTCACTAGAAGTACGTGAAATAGCGTAAACGAAGAACAGTGTCATCAGAACAGTAATATGAGATTTAAACCAAGAACAGTGAAATAGAGAGAGAAATACTGACGATATAGTGCTTCGATTTCATATAACAGAAATGTGAAAAATCTAGAAGAACAGTAAAACAGTACCTTGAATAATATTTTTTCGTTCTTTCTGATGATTTTTTTTTATGGAAATTTGTATGTTTTCTTCTTGATTTCTTCTATTTTTTGCGAGGAGTTGGAAGGTTTCTTCAGAATCGTATCGTAGTTTGTTACGAATGTGGCTTGAATTTTGACGGTTTGGATTTTGATTGAGGAAGAAGAGGAAGAGTCTGTCATAATGAGCGTGTTTTGAAAAAATGCAACGGTTGATTAAGGCGCGTGCGTTTACGCTTGTAGAGGAGTATAGTACGCGTGCTTTTTTTTAGACTTGGGTCAACTTGTATAACTTGTAAGTTAAAAAGGCTTATATGTGTAGTAGGCCTGATGATTTAAAAATTTTGAAAAAACATTTTTTAGTGAAAATATAAGATGCGCAAGATCAAAAATTTATATTAATATCTAATTTTAATAGTTAATTTTGATGTACAAGAGTACAAGTAATAGAGTTTTTTAATTTTAATATGGGGATTCTGATGGAGTCTAACAGCGTTATGAAGATTTAGGGTGTATTATGGAAATGTGACGGCGGGGTAAAACAAATCGGACAGACCGATTTTTGGTGGGTAGAAATCGGATGGACCGATTTCTGGGTGAAGATGGGTCGCAAATCGGTGGCACCGATTTGAGGACAATGGCCAGGTGTCACGGATGCACCCAGGTCCTGGTTGGCTCGTGACACTCCTTCTCCCAATTCAAGTGATGTAACCCCCTCCCAACCTATCACTTTCACTCTTCGTTGGATCTCTCTCTCAACCCCACACTTTACTCTCTGAACCCCACCTCTCTACCTTATTTGTTCACCATTGTTGAACCACATAAATTGTTGAACCACAAGAAAGGTTCAAAATTTTTTGAAGAAAATGCCAAAAAGAAGAAAAATTAAAGAAGTAAATCAACCGAAACTTCATATTGTCAACTATCTTAGGCATCCAGATTATGTAAGTTTTTAATTTTTTTTAATTTCTAATTTATTGATAATAATAGTGATAATAGTAGGTTTTAGTAGTAATATATATTATAATGGCACTAAATAAAAATTAATCTAATCATATATGTGTGTATAACTATTTATTGTTAAGTAGTTAGAAATAGAAACTAAAATAAAAATGAATCCTGTATGTTGTATGTCTGAAATGGTTGGATTTAGATTTAACCGTTGAGTTGGAATGAATGAGGAAGAAAAAGGAGATCTGTATATAATAGATTAGAGTAGATATTGATATATTGTTGTTGTTATTATTTTATTAGTATTAATAATTGAGTTTAATAAATTATTATGATTAATAGTAATAACAATATAATAAATTATTTTATTTATGATGGGGTATTTATTTTTTTAATAATCTGATTTATTGATAATATTAGTGATAATAGTAGATTTTATTAGTAATATATATTATAATGGCACTAAATAAAAGTTAATCTAATCATGTATATGTGTATAATTATTTATTGTTAGGTAGTTAGAAATAGAAATTAATCATGTATGTTGTATGTCTGTTATGGTTGGATTTAACCGTTGAGTTGGAATTTTGTTAATAGTTATTGGTTAAAATAAAATTAAAGAAAGAATGAATGTGATGTGATGAATGAATGAATGAATGAATAAATGGAATGAATGAATGAATGAATGAATGAATGAGGAAGGAGAATGAGATGTATACATAACAGATTAGAGAAGATATTGATATGTTGTTGTTGTTATTATTTTATTAGTATTAGTAATTGAGTTTAATGAGTTATTATGAATAATAATAATAACAATATAATAAATTATTTTATTTATGATGACTAATTATTTTATTTATGATGACTAATAATTGAAAGATTATTGTATCATTTACTGTGTATGCTTCAATGCAATTATGATTGGAGTTAGTTATAATGGACATGTTAGGATAATTGTGTTTTTGATAATGTAGTTATATTATGCTGGTACTTATAACGGAGATTTGATATTGTAGGGTTCACGGATGTTAATGTGTGAGCATTATAAGCCGCCAGATCGATACAACGAAATTGTTGAGTCACAGTTACGCGAGACTGGCTTTTATTATGTTTCTCAGATTGGAGTGGTCCAATGTCAGTCAGCAATGGTTAATGCTCTGGTTGAGAGATGGCGGCCTGAGACTCACACTTTTCACTTTCCGGTTCGTGAGTGTGCCGTGACGTTGGAGGATGTGGCGATGATTCTCGGTCTGTCGACAAATGGACTTCCAGTTACAGGACCGACAATGAGTAGTTTTGAGGCATTGGAAGCCGAGTGCTTGCACCAATTTGGAGTTGCACCGAGGAAGACAGACTGTAGAGGGAGCTTTATAAAATTAACGTGGTTTAGGGGTTTGAAAGATCGTATAGTGTTAAATGATGATGTTCACATTCAGATGTATGTAAAGTGTCACATAATGTTGTTATTTGGAACAATTATGTTTGGAGATAAGTCTGGTGCAGCAGTGCATTGGAAATTTTTACCTTTGCTCCGTAATTTTGGTGGAATCATACAGTTTAGCTGGGGTTCGGCATGCCTAGCACACTTGTATAGGTCATTGTGTAGGGCAACTCGTGTCGAGTGCAAGAAGATTGACGGGCCACTGACATTGTTGCTTACTTGGGCTTGGATCCGGCTACCATTTCTAGCGCCGATTCCCGGCAATCCCCGATTGTTTCCAATTGCAAACAGGTAATTGTGATTATAGTATGCATTGAAAGAAGTTCTAGATAATGTAATTTGTTTTTGACAAGATAAGTCAATTAATTAATTGTCGGACGGCAGGTGGCGTGACTGGGAGCGTGAAAACTATGGCTACCGATACACTTCGCTTGAAAATTACAGGAGGTTGTTAGATGATCTACAAGAAGGACAGGTATGTTGTAAAATACTAATACCGTATGTAGCTTGTTAAGTGAGTTAATTTTTGGGTACTCATCTGAATTGTTCCATGTGTCCAGTTTGTTTGGCAGCCTTATGGCATTGGAGACATTGACCCAGACTTGATTCCTTTAGCCATCCGTCATAATTTGGTTCTTTGGAGTGCCAGAGTGCCACTTATATCCTTTGAATGCATCGAGTGGCATGTAATTGATAGAGTCATGAGGCAATTTGGTATGAGACAGGGTGTTCCTACTCTAGAGCAGGATTTAGGTGCATCACACGGCGAAGTTCTAACTGGGCCTAAGAATCAAGATTGGGCCAATACCCACTCTTCTTGGGTGATGCAGTGGACCAACCGGTATAGTCACATTCTCTCTGATGACTTGGTGCCTTTACATTATCAATTGGAAAGTTACATGGATTGGTACCGACGGGCATTTGGTGACCACTTGCAATTGTCGAACCTTGTATTCCAAGAGAATCCAGAAGGTCCTCAGCCACCACCGCCACCGGAACCGGAACCAGCACCTTCACCACCGCCGCCACTGGTACCGCCACAGCATGGGGTTGAGTATAGGACATCATATGTTCCTGACACGCATCCGTCTGATTATTTTTCATCCTCAGTCCCGGTACATTCACAGTATTGGGGTGGTACACAGTATGAGTATGGAGAGCATACTTCATTCAGTCAGCTGCTTGGTTTCATGGCCTCGGGGCCTCACCACTCATATTCAGGTAGTCATGTTGACATTCCCACCGATCATCAAGCACATCCGGGTATGATTACTCTAGGTAGGAGGTCGTTGGATTCGAGGCCTCGGGTTTGCACTTCCTCTGAGAATTCCGGTGCCAGAATGTCTGTTGACTCGAGCAGAAGTGCCGAAGGGGTGGGAGGAATTATACAGAGTAGAAATCCTAGACGTATTCCGATGAGTCTGATTCATGAGAGTAATATGGCAGTTGATGATGAGACTGATAACTATCTAGTTGACGATCCAGAGGATGAGGATGAGGACGAGGATGCGGATGAGGACGATGCTGTTGATGAGGACCCAGCGCCTAGTGCAGGTAAAATATTTTATTGTTAATGATTTAGTCGTTCATTATGAATGTCTATTAGTAGCTTCATGGTAAATTTTTATTCGCATTACATATTCAAGTGCCATTTGATTATTAGCATCCAATTGATAGGAATTTCATTATGAATGTCTATTGTATTATTTTGATAGGTATGGCCACAAGTGAAAAATAGTTGACCTGGTACACGTGTGACTTTTATTGTACCTCCTTATCTCCCAACAGTATTTCTTCTGCATTTTGGTTACCCTGATCAACCAGTCACAACCATTGCCATATTCTGTACATTTGGCATAGAATGTCGTGGGTTCCGACTCATATACCCGATAGTCTACACTTTTTCGGATGGTATAATCTTTCATTGCCTTGATTACTGCCTCCCTTGAACTGAATTCCATCCCCACTGTGAACTCACCATTCGCCACAACAGGAAGGGCTGCATACATCAAAAGAAAGAAATCCTTTATTATGTCCTCAGTAATAAATTACTTACTACAACTCAATTACTAAACACACTAAAACTATATAAGCCTATAATAGTCTTTTTTTTTTGCTGATCTATCTACGCAAAGAACCACTAAATACAATTCATAATAAAGAACTACCTATTAATAAAAAAAAATCAAATGCTATGGTCACAAATGACTATCCACATATGTTACGCATCTGACTTATTTATCAGCTACATCAGAGTTTCACATGTCTATCTAGCTTTACGCACCTGAATTCATATATTGCGGAAACTCCGGTGCGTGCATAGCCTCCAAATCCAACGACCGCATGAAAGAAGGCTCTTGAAACAGATGCGAATTTGCTAGTGCATTTGCAACTTCTGCCACATCTGCATTCATATCACCGCCAGTTTCATCTTCGTCTTCACCTGGACCAACAATCTCGTAGTTACTTTCAAATTCATCCTTGCTTTCACTATTATAATCTTCCAACTCAATGTTACGGTCTGCTTCGGATTGCTCAAACTCAATATACAACTCGATGCACGACATTCGGTGGCGATTATCCATATACAATGAAAACATTTCATGCATACTCGCTTCATCTGTGACATACTTGGTCTGAAATTGAACGAACCCACCAAACACAGATAACGGATACCTGTACAAAATACACGATACTCTCCTAAATCTTTGAGAATCTATCTTCTCACAAATCACCCCTTTCAATTCCTCAAATGATAATGTGAACGGAATAACAATATCTAATGGATTCTCATACACAAATTGAACCCCCTCATATGTTTCCAATAAAATCTGCCCGTAATAATAAATCTTCAACACAACTCTATCATCCATAATAGTATACGTACCTGACTAAACTCACTCTTCCAGAAATTTATTCTACTTCAACAACGAGGGAAAAAGAAAGAAAAATGAGAGGAGGAGACGAAGAACAGCTGGGACGAGGAGAGGAAGAACAGCTGGGACGGCTACGAAGAATTGAATGGGACTTCTGTGATATTTTTCATTTTAAGAACGCACTTACAGGCAAATCATAAGGATCGACCGCGTCCGTATCGAAATTTGTGCGCATCAGAAATCGGTGGGTCCGACCGGTCCCCTCCCGGATTAAAAAAAAATATTTCAGTCCCTAGAAATCGGTGAGTCCGATTTCCTCCCTCTTTGTAAACCCACAAATCGATGGCACCAATTTCAAGCTCAACAATCTCACACAATTCGGATCCACCGATTTGTATGCCTTCCTCAACTTGCTTGAAATCGGTGGGTTCGATTTCTTTCCCACAAAATTCCAAACTCAACGCCATCATAACAATGTAATTCACCTGTAATGATCATAATCCAGCTAAACTCACACCAATAAATCATATCAAAAAAAATGAGCCCAAGTAATATGGATAAATACCCTCATCGTTAAACCTAACATTCTGCACGGCCACTGAATCCATTCGCTTCGTCACTTGTTGAAGTTCTTGTAGATCCATGTAAGTTCGTCTAGATTAATGCCCTCAAAAGATATTCTTCTTCTTCTTCTTCTTAAACCCTAATTTTACACACTACACTTTCCACCATATCTTTGATGGTTATTATTATTTCTTCGTTTTGAGCTTCATCTAACTAATGAATTTATTTATTCAAAATTTTCTTTTTTGTAACTTTGGACGTTTGTGCTTTAGCAACTTTTAAGTGATTGTGTGTAGTTTCCACTACTCCAATCTACAGGAAGAAGTCTAGAAGGAATTGTATGTTGCATTAGTGAAATTGTTTGGGGATTGTATTTAAGTTTCAAATTCTATTTAAATTGGTGCTGAATTGTTGTTGTTTTAACTGAGTGGTTTTGCAGAAAAATAAGAATATAATATTGTGATGTCTGGGGAAGAATTTGATGGGCATGATGATATGGGAGGGTATGTGCCTGAGGACCCTGGTTTTCAACAAGATCATTCTGTTGATCTTGATGAGGGGAATGTGTTTGATAGCTCTGGTTTTCCTCAGCTGCATCAACTTGATGAACACCATGATCCAGGAAATTTTGCTGAGGATGCCAATCCTCCTGTGAATGATTTTGCTGGCTATGATGTTGGAGATTTTCCGGAAGACCCCAGTTCTCCACAAGAGGAGCATGTCATTGAAGAAAATCATGATGTAGGAGATGTAACTGAGAATTTTGGTTCTGTGCCACAAGAAGGGCATGAGAATGATTCCCAAGGACATGAAATTAAGAAGTGGCCTGGGTGGCCTGGAGAGAATGTCTTCAGGATGTTGGTCCCGGTGCAAAAGGTTGGCAGTATTATTGGCCGGAAGGGTGAGTTTATTAAGAAAATCACAGAAGAAACTAAGGCGCGAATCAAAATTCTTGATGGTCCTCCTGGAACCATGGAAAGAGCTGTGAGTGTACTTTTCAGTTTGCTGGTTGTTAATTTGTGCAGTGACAGATAATCTTGGAATAACTTAACTGTTTGTTTTAAGCATATTATACGTATTTGTGGATATTGATCTTTGCATTCCTTTGAATATCTTCATAGTTACTTAGAACCTGCAGATCTATATTATTGGGGGAACTGCCTATTATTTTGATATGGAATTCCTTTTTGATCAAACAAAGTTCTTATACCATTAATCTGAAATTGAAATTAGTGATTGGTCCATTAGAAAACATGTTGTGAAGGAATGTAGATAAAAGTTACTGTAGACAAGGAAGTAAAAGCATAAAAATAATACAAAACTAATAAACACACAAAGGAAAGATAATTGATCAAACAGTTTAAATATACATAAAAAGAGATGTATTTTTGTCACGATGACCGAGTGGATATGTGCAGGTTCAACAAATATGAATGACCAAAGTGGCTTCAAACAGAAGAACCAAAGCAGCGAAACAGCAACAAGCATATGCAAGTGCTGAGATGCTGTTTTTGTGTTAGCAACCAGAAATAGTTTGTGGAGACTTTGGTTGCAAGAAGCTTTCAATGTACCTGGTAACTTCAAAACTTGGTCGATTGGAGTCTTGCCACACTCCCTGAAAGTATTTCCTTGAAAGCACTCTTAAAATAAATAAAAATGATAACAACAAATAAAAGAAATCAGAAATGATAATGAAGTCATGAAACATGTCAGGAAATTTTATAAGTCTAATATTTACCTTGATCCCTGTAATTCGTTGGGTGGAACCTTGCTAGCATGAACAGATTTCTTCTAATATTAAGAAGTATTAATTAATTATTCTAAAAGAAATTTGTCATAGCAAGAATAAATGCTAATCAATTTAATCAGAGATTCACAACACAAGGTTCTAAGAATTGGTAATAAAATATAATGAATAAGAAGATTATTCCCATATTTTCCTTGTTAATGCCACAATATCGATGAACAAGAAGATGAAACAATTAATGGGTAAGATTGATAAAATTATTTGCTTTAAAGTTTGGAAATGATCTATTGTACTTCTTGGTACTTAGTGTTTATGAATTCTCTTTCTTGGTGATTTTAAAAGGTAATGGTATCGGCAAAAGAAGAGCCAGATTGGACCATACCACCTGCAGTTGAGGGTTTGTTAAGGGTTCATAAACAAGTCATCAATCTTGACCATGACTCGGCAGACACATCAGGTGCTGGGCCCTCAATTATCACTAGGCTTCTAGTTGCAGATACTCAAGCAGGAAGTCTGATTGGGAAGCAGGGTTCCACCATAAAATCCATTCAAGATGGCTCTGGTTGCATTATACGTGTTCTTGGATCAGGTTTGTTCCCAGCTATTTTCGATTATATTAGGATACCTTGCTAGGTTTGTTCCCATCTATTTTCGATTATATTAGGATACCTTTCTTATATTTGGAAACCAGTACACTTTACTTTTTCAGGGTTATTTATCAAGTGGTCTTTTAGTTGATCTTATATGGCATATTCTCCCAATTTACATTCAGTTTTTTCCCCTTTTGACCCCCCTTTCTCTGCTGCATTAGTGATTGGACTGCTGTAATATAATTGTTTAGAGAGTTCATTAATTTCTTGTTAGAAATGGCAATTATATGTTACCTTCACTTGATGAAAAAATATGCGAGAAGAACTATTTATGATATTTAATCTTAAAAGATTTTGGTTACTGAGTTTTAATTTTCTTGAATAATGTACTATTTAAAACAGAAAACCTACCTGTGTTTGCTTTGAGAGACGATAGTGTTGTTGAAGTACAAGGTGAACCTGCTGGAGTTCATAAGGCAGTTGAACTTATTGCAGTTCATTTGCGTAAGTTCTTGGTTGACCGCAGCATAGTCGGAGTATTTGAAACAAAGGCAAGTCCTTTTACCTCCCCCTCCTTTTCTTTCCACGAAGCTAAAAGGTGCGAATGCGAAGATCAAAAAGTGGCTATGAAGTTTCTTTTACAAATTTACCATGTCTTGGACCTTTTCTAAATGTATATTGTTTGTGATGCAGCAATTTTATATGTTGTTTCGAAGTGACACATGCACCAACAATCTTTGCT
This sequence comes from Arachis duranensis, assembly GCF_000817695.3. Classification (NCBI taxonomy): domain Eukaryota; kingdom Viridiplantae; phylum Streptophyta; class Magnoliopsida; order Fabales; family Fabaceae; genus Arachis; species Arachis duranensis. The sequence goes on from NC_029777.3 coordinate 15,793,945, forward strand.
AACAATTCTGTTGTCTTTTTTTTTCACTGACAGATGCAAATGCCAGATGTTCGAGTCAACCACAATGCACCCCCACGCCAACCTTGGGTTCCTCCTCCTCAAGGGTTTCCAGCTCCTGGTGGTGGTGGGCCTGCTTTTGCACCACCTAGTCAGCAATATATGCCACCATCACATCCCTATGATAATTATTACCCAACAGCCGACATGCCTCCTATGGACAAACAATTCCATCAGGCTCCACTATCTGCTTATGGCAGGGATCCTTCCGCTGGAATTCATCCACCAAGTGCACAACCACAACAGTCTGCTGCAACTAAGGTGTCTTCTTTTTCCTAACTTGAGAATTTTTGTGGAGAGTGATATTCATTTGATGAGGCATCGTATCTTTGATTTTATGTAATTTTGTTTCTACTGCATAGGTTACACAGCACATGCAAATTCCTCTATCATATGCAGATGCTGTTATTGGAGCATCAGGTGCAAATATCAGTTACATTCGTCGTGCTAGTGGAGCAAGTGTTACGGTTCAGGAGACAAGGGGAGTGCCAGGGGAGATGACTGTTGAAATAAGTGGGACTACATCAGAGATACAGGCAGCCCAACAGCTGGTTCAGGTATTTGATTTTAAAGGTGTACCATGTTTGCTACTGGTATTGTTTTTGGCAAAGTTCCAGTCTATCATCCACCCCGTGAGTTTGGGTAGATCATAATGAGATGTGTTGATTTATAATGCATAAGGTTTACTTTGCACAAAGCCTTGAATAGTGGCTTCATTGGACAAAGTTCCAGCTCAAAACATGATTGCTCTAATACAAGTTCAGAAGTATTTTGAAACATGTGCTGGAGTATATTGTAATTATCATTGTTCTGTGAGTTCATGCTATTGTTTTCTTTCATTTGCCTGTCGATTTTAAAATAATTCATATAAAACAATAAAAAACATAGAATTTATCAGAGTATTTCTGCGGGGAGTTCAGAATGTGATATGGCAAGTAGCAGTTTCTCAAATTCTGCCCTATTTTGGTTTAATTTATTTATCCGAAAAACCACATTCTATCTGATGCAGAACTTTGTCGCTGAAGCTGCAAGTGCTGCCCAGGATCAAGTGGCGGGAGCAATTAGCCAAGGTTACAGTTCCTATCCAACTAATGCTCCAGCATATGCTTCTCCGCCCTCTAGCACTGCTGGCCATGTGCCTTCTTCCGAGTATGGCCCCATGTATGGTACCAATTATGGTTATTAAGAAGCTATATTCAATTTTTGTGTAGTTCTTGTTGGGGTGTATTTTATGGTTTTATGGTGGGCTAGGATTTCTTTTATTTTCTTCTTTCTTCGTAGGTGGTGGCATTGTTGGTCTTGTCATGGTTTTCTGGCTGGAATAATGCCCCATTTAAACATTCATATGGTATAAAACTTGCATTTGTTCTTTCTCTGGATTACTTGGATCTGAAATTCCGCTTTATGCATTTTCTCCCCAATTGCATTATGCTATACCACAACGGTTTCAGCAATATTCCCCTGTAATATTTCTAGAAATCTAGTTTTCCTTCCTAGCAAGGAGAACTTTTTGCTTTTTTTTTTTCGGTTCAGAATTTTCTGCTATGGATTATGGTTCTACAGTTTTACTCAATTGTCAATTATATAATTTTGGGCTTTCAAGGTTCATATAATGAATGATCAACATGATTTTCTTGCTACTGGGGTATTCAATGATTGAGTATCTTAATAAAAAAAGTTTCACAAATTCTGATTATTGCATGTTTTCTTGACCCAACTACTATGTTATATTGGGTCATTAGCATGTTAAATTGAATGTTCCTACCTATGCTCTACAGAACTCAATTTGAATACGCAAATGACAACCACACGCTATTAATATCAGTGTTTTATCGTGTTTTCGTTATTGATATCATGATCATGTTCGTATGGAACTGCTTAGAATATTATTCTCATATTCTGAATCAGAAGTATTTTGTCGAAGATTCTACGGGATCAATGTTTCACAAGTTTTGCCATTTTGTTTTTCTTTTTGACTCCTTGAACATAAGCAATGAGAATGGACAGAACTCTTAAAAGGAAAAATCAATGAATAACAAGGCGTAAAGAGAATGGGCTAATCTTTTTGTAATAACAATACACAAACCTATAGAAGAGGGTTGAATATAATTATCAATTCATCATAACTTTTCCCATCATAAATTGCCACATGTAATAACTATGTACCCATGTTTCTTTCACACGATAGATTACGAGAGTGACAAATTGAGAAAGCTGAGCACAGGTGCGTTTATCTAACAGTGTCTCGAATAATTAAACCCTTAAACCTCAGCACTTTCGTAGAACACGCACAAGGAAATTTTTCTCGTGCGACAACTAACGAATGTACATAAGCTAAGATAGCTTCAGGCCTTCAGTTATTGAATCTTCTTCCTTCTAGATTAAATACACTAATGATAATGATGATAACATTAAAGCTAATTATTTTTTAATGCGTGGTCAAAATGAACTTTTAGTCTTTTACACTAATAGGGTATTATTGTGTCATAAATAATAACAGTGACAATTGTGGTCCTTAAAGAAAAACATGTGTCTTTTGGGAGGCGTCATATGCCGTGGACTAAGTATATTAGGTCATTTGGCTCAAAATAAAATAAAAAAATAAAAATTTAATTATTAATATTTAAATTAAAAATAATAGTTAAAAATAATAAATTTTCAGAAGTGCTATTGTTGTGGAATATTTTGAATCGACAACTATTGACATGAAGATATCCTTATATAAAGAAAATAATTTAAAATTATTAGATAGATTCTGTTTATGAACATAAAAGATTATTGGGACCTCAAAGATATTCTTATATAAAGATAAGAATTTAAAGTATGAACATAAAAATTAGATTTGAAGTTTTGGCCATAAATTGTTGTGAGTGACGAGTTTACATACGTCATGAACAGCAGCAGTTCAAAATCCAAAAGAGTGAAAAGACATTATTATAAAAAGCAGAAGACTCAATGTCCATTCAGCAATAAACCAAAACAACGAAAATGATTCAAAACATCATCTTGTTCCTGTTAATGTTCCTTCCCTTTCTTGTTTTCTTCTTAATCAGACCATATTCAAACAAGAGCAAAACCAGTGTCATCCCAAAATCATACCCAATCATTGGCAGTTACTTAGCACTCAAGGCCAACTCCCACCGCCGCATCCAGTGGCTCTCCGACATCGTCCTTGCCTCCCCTGCTGCCACCTTCACCCTTCGCCGCCTTTTCGGCATCCAATCCATCTTCACCGCCAACCCCGCCACCGTGCAGCATATCCTCAAGAACAACTTCCCCAATTACCGAAAAGGTGATATCGTCGTCGGAACCCTCTCCGATCTCCTCGGAAACGGAATCTTCAACACCAACGGCGAGGACTGGAAGTTCCAGAGACAAGTTGCCAGCCACGAGTTCAACACCAAATCGCTCCGCAATTTCGTGGAGAACGTAGTCGACAGCGAACTCTCCGATCGGCTCGTCCCCATCCTGTCCGGCGCCGCCGCAAGGCAGGAAGAAACCCTGGATTTGCAAGATATCCTTCAGAGATTCGCGTTTGACAACATCTGCAGAATCGCGTTCGGGTACGACCCTCAGTACTTGAACTTATCATTTGAAAGAAGCGACTTCGCCGAGGCATTCCAAGAAGCAACCGAGATCAGCAGTTTACGGTTTCGCGAACCCTTACCTTTCGTATGGAAGCTTAAGAGAGCCCTCAACATCGGATCTGAGAAGCGATTGCGAATTGCTGTATCTCAAGTGCGCCAGTCTGCCAATAAACTCGTCAGAGAGAAGAAAAAGGAGCTCCATGACAACTCATCGCTTGGATCCGTCGACATGCTCTCGCGGTTCTTGAGTTCCGGTCACTCCGACGAGGACTTCGTGACGGACATAGTGATAAGCTTCATACTCGCCGGAAAGGACACTACCTCTGCGGCGCTGACGTGGTTCTTCTGGCTGTTATCGAAGAACCCTCGCGTTGAGAAGGAGATTCTGAAAGAGATAAACGAGAAATCAGAAGCTCCGGTTTACGATGAAGTGAAGGAGATGGTGTACACGCACGCTGCCTTGTGTGAGAGCATGAGGCTGTACCCTCCGGTTCCGACGGACAGCAAGGAGGCGGTGAACGACGACGTTTTGCCGGACGGGACGGCGGTGAAGAAGGGAACGGTGGTGACGTATCATGTTTACGCCATGGGCAGGATGGAAAGCCTTTGGGGTGGTGACTGGGCGGATTTTAAGCCGGAGAGGTGGTTGGAGAGAGTTGAAGGCGACAAGTGGCGGTTCGTGGCGAGGGATTCTTTCAGCTATCCGGTGTTCCAAGCGGGTCCCAGGATTTGCTTGGGGAAGGAAATGGCATTTTTGCAGATGAAGAGGGTGGTGGCTGGAGTTCTGAGGAGCTTTAGGGTGGTTCCCACGGCGGCCGACGGGGTTGAACCGGAGTTCATTTCGTTCTTGACCTCTCAGATGAAAGGTGGTTTTCCTGTCAAGATTCTTCAAAGAAAAGTTTGATTCAAGGATCACTTTCTCACTCAGTGTGGGCACGTGCTTCATGTTTTATTGTTTACAGTTAAATTTACTCTATATAGTACTCAATAAAAGGTTTTTGTTTAGTTATTAATTATTATGCAATATCTTTCCTATATTTGTTGTAATGGCTAGATTCTTCCGTATCCAAATAGGGGACTAAATGTAAGGAGTAAAAAACATAGTCCAGGATCTAATTGATTTATATAAATAGATATAGTAAAAATACAAAAATAATGAATAATTTTATTGATAGATTTTTTTTTTTGGTTTCTAATTGGGATTCTCTATACTCTTTGTATTTTTTATTGGTTTTTAATTGAGGGTTTTTTATTCTATTTTTAAAGTGACTTTTTAAATTGTTTACTATTTTAATTTGTACGATGAAATCTGCCTTACTTGTATGTTACATTCATCTATCTGTTTTTTATTGCAAATAAAATTATAAAAAAAGTCAAGTAATGTGAGTAGCTTTGTGGGTGAGGAAAGTGTTCATACATTGATTCAACATTAAAACCCACGTCTAAATGAGCTAAAAAGTCCAATATAAAGATTGGTCTTCCCTATTCACTGACCTCCTTTACAGAAGTCGAATTCGACACAAACTCTACTTTAAAGAAGTCGGGATCGAATGTTAGTTCGCAGATAATACTTATTCAAATAAGTAACTGCCCCTAAAATCTCTCCACCCACTTCTAAGAGTCATATCTTAACTTCCCTAAGATAAATGGACAGTTATCCTCCTTAAAAGGTGGAACTATTCAATGGTGGTTATAGGTTCACCACTATAAATATATTGACACCCCTCAGGTATCGCTAAGTTTCAATACTCTCTAAACCTACTAAACCCCCTGCTAACTTAGGCATTGGAGTGTCTTTGCAGTACACCCCCTTCTCATCATACATACAAGTCGGACGGCAGCTCCCAGACGCCAACCCAGTCGGAGACCGCTCCCTTGTGACGTTTGGGCTAACCTTACAAGTCCAGCCCATTAATCTTCGGTTACCCATCGTAACATTGGCGCCGTTTCCAGGGACCCGAGAGATCAACCAGTGATGACGGACGACTTGCACGAAGATGGAAACACAGCGTCTAATTCTGAGCAATAGAATCAGGACGTTGATAATAATGATAGAGCGATAGTCACTCATCAAGGGGTGACTAACCAGCACAAAGAAGGAACCTTAGGGGTGAAGGGCGCCAAGGGAAACTCCTCTAAGGGACATGAATCAGGAAAAGAAGGACAACCCTATGCAACTGACTTCATGAGATTGTTCCATGGCCACCAGGGACGATTGGAGCAGTTGGAACAAGAATTGGAGCGACAGCGAGAAGCGGAGAGAAACTTGTGGAGCGAGATCAAACGACGAAAGGAGCTCGAAGAAAAGCTCCTAAGACTAGAATCTGCTCTCCAAAGTCGAAACTCTCGTAGCGACCAAGAAGATTCTCCCTTAGGGGGAGAAGACGTGTTCAGTGAGGATATAATGAGGGCAAAAATTTCAAGAAACTTCAAAAGTCCTAATATGGACCTCTACGACAGAACCACTGACCCAAAGTATCACTTCAGCAATTTCAAAAGTCGGATGTACCTAGCCGACGCCTTTGATGCTACTTGTTGCAAGGCTTTCCCGACGACCTTGACAAAGGCAGTGATGAAGTGGTTCGATAGTCTCCCTCCCAGGTCGGTCACTAGTTTCGACGACCTCTCGCGTAAATTTCTTATGTGATTTTCTATCCAAAAGGATAAGGTGAAGCACGCACCAAGCCTCCTGGGAGTAAAACAGGAGGTCGGTGAACCTTTAAGGGATTACATGGAAAGGTTCAACAAAATGTGCCTAGAAATTCAAGACCTGCCTATGGAGGCAATGATTATGGGCCTAGTAAATAGACTCCAAGAAGGCCCCTTCTCCCAGTCCATCTCGAAAAGGCATTCGACCTCCTTGAGTGATGTACAGGAAAGAGCTGAGAAGTACATCAACATGGAGGAAAATGTCAGGCTATGAGAGCCAAATTGGCGACCTGGGCACTCTCACTCATCAAAAGAGAGAGAGAGAGAGAGCTCAAGAAAAAAGAGGAGGTCGGCTCTGAAAGGGCTAGGAGATACCACTCCTATACTCCTCTACGAGTTTCCCTAGTTGATGTCTATAGAGAAATTTGTCATACGGAAAGACAACCTCCCCCTAGGCCCATCAAAAATAAAAAGGGAGGGGGGAGGAGTCGTGGCGACTACTGTGAGTACCATAAGCTATATGGTCACTCAACAAATGATTGTTATGACCTCAAAAATGTGATAGAAAAGCTGGCCAGAAAAGGTCGGCTGGACAGATATCTCATGAAAAGGTCGGACCATCATAGCAAAAGAAAGCGAGATGACGAGGACCGAAGAGACCCACCACCAAAGACCCCGGAAAGACATATACATATGATCTCGGGAGGATTCAGTGGAGGCGGCCTCACAAAGTTATCTCGCAAGAGGCACCTGAAGGAAGTCTACCAGTTCGGGGGCAAAGCTCCCGACCTCCCAACCATCTCTTTTACTAAAAAAGATGGGCAAAGTATCATCCCTGGACATGATGATCCAGTTGTGATAACCATGATCCTTGCCAATGCCCATCTTCATAGAACCCTGGTGGATCAGAAAAGCTCAGCCGACATCCTGTTCAAGCCGGCATTTGATAAGCTGGGATTGGATGAAAAGGAGTTAAGAGCTTAACCCGATACTCTGTATGGGTTGGGGGATACACCAATAAAGCCATTAGGATTCATACCCTTACACACGACTTTTGGAAAGGGGATAAAATCCAAAACTCTGAGCATCGACTTCATAGTCGTCGATGTGGGTTCGGCCTATAATGCTTTAATAGGCAAGACAACCCTAAATCGGCTTGGAGCAGTGGTGTACACTCCTCACCTTTGCATGAAATTTTCAACGCCAGAGGGAATAGCATCCATCAGGGGAGACCAGAAACTGGCGAGAAAATGCTACAATGAAAGCCTAAACCTAAGAGGAAGAGGAAAGGAGGTTCACACCATTGAGCTCGGAAGAGTCAAAGCTAAGGAAGAGTTGCGACCACAACCTGGGGGAAAGACTGAAGAGGTACAGGTTAGAAAAGAGGAAGGAAAAAATACCAACATAGGGGCCGGCCTAAAAGAAGACTTGAAACAGAGGCTTATAGGGCTCCTACAAGACAATTCTGACCTCTTTGCCTGGAAAGTCTCCGACATGCCCGGGATAGATCCCGAACTCATGTCCCATATGCTTTCAGTATACCCCGGGTTGCGACCTGTTCAGCAAAGAAGACAGAAGCTCGGACCTGAACGGGCTCAAGGAGTGGAAGAGCAAGTACAAGCCCTCCTAAAAGCTGGCTTCATTAAAGAGGTCAAATATCTGGCATGGCTGGCAAACGTGGTGCTGGTCAAAAAGCAAAACGGCAAGTGGAGGATATGCGTCGATTACACTGACCTGAACAGGCGTGTCTTAAAGATCTATATCCACTACCAAACATTGATACCTTAGTAGACTCTAGCTCGGGGTATCAATACTTGTCGTTTATGGATGCATACTCGGGATACAACAAAATCCCGATGTACAAGCCGGATCAAGAAAAAACATCATTCATCATGCCTAGAGCAAACTATTGCTATGTGGTCATGCCCTTTGAACTGAAAAATGATGGAGCCACATATCAAAGGCTGATGAATAAGGTGTTCGCACCTCACCTTGGGAGTCTAATGGAAGTCTACGTAGACGACATGTTAGTAAAAATCAAGGATGAGGCCGACCTCCTGACTGACCTCTCGCAAGTTTTCAGCACCATAAGGATGCATGTGATGAGGTTGAATCCTGAAAAGTGCACTTTCGCGGTGGAAGCTGAAAATTTTTTGGGATTTATGTTAACACAAAGGGAGATTGAAGCTAACCCCGATAAGTGCAAAGCAATCCTAGAAATGAAAAGCCCGACTTGCTTAAGGAAAGTCCAGCAGCTGAATGGCCAACTTGCAGCTCTCTCCAGGTTCTTGGCGGGATCAGCGTTAAGATTCCTACCACTCTTCTCTCTACTAAGAAAAGGATGCCAGTTCGAATGGGCTTCTGAGTGCGAAGAAGCATTCAAGGAGTTCAAAAGGTTTTTAAGCCAACTTCCTATCCTGACCTGACCTAAAGTTGGGAAAGAACTCGTCCTGTATGTATCCGTAGCTGACAAAGCTGTAGCATCAACTCTAATACGGGAAGACGAGGCCCTGAATTAAGGTATAAAAAACTTGAGAAGTTCGCGTATGCCTTAATAGTAGCCTCTCGAAGGTTATGGCCTTATTTTCAAGGTCACACAATAAGAGTTCGAACTAACCAGCCCATGAAGCAAATCCTGCAGAAAACTGATATTGCGGGCAGGATGGTTTAATGGGCCATAGAGCTCTCCGAGTTCGACTTAAAGTACGAAACTCGGACAGCAATTAAAGCCCAATGCCTCACTGACTTCGTGGCAGAATATGCAAGAGATCAAGAGGAAGCCTCTACTGCATGGGAGTTATACGTAGATGGATCGTCAAACAAAGTCGGAAGCGGTGCAGGCATAATATTAGTCAACCAAGAAGGAATTCAAGTAGAAGTCTCCCTCAAGTTCGAGTTTCCAGCTTCTAACAATCAAGCAGAATATGAAGTCTTGATTGCAGGGTTAAAACTGGCAGAGGAAGTCGGCGCAGCAAGAGTAGTTATGTTCAGCGACTCCCAGATGGTGACCTCACAAATCAATAGGGAGTACCAGGCAAAAGACCCCAATATGAAGAAGTACTTAGACAAAATCTTGGAGTATCTTAAGCGCTTTGCAGAAACCGAGGTCAAGCACATAACCCGGGATCTCAACAGCAGAGCAGACGCCCTCTCCAAGTTAGCAAGTACAAAACCAGGAGGGAATAATAAGAGCTTGATCCAAGAAACTCTCCAAGAACCCTTTGTCACAAAAACAGAGGTCAGACAAGATGTCCTTGAAGTATCTGGATTGGACTTCGAATGGATGAACCCGCTAATTGAATACCTGAAATTCGACATCCTACCCAAAGAGGAAAAAGAAGCCAAGAAGATCCGGAGGGAAGCATAAAACTACACTTTGGTAAAAAGTATCCTCTATAAAAGAGGGATATCTACACCAGTGTTAAAGTGTGTCCCGACCTCAAGGACAACAGAAGTCTTAGAAGAGGTCCATAATGGTATCTGTGGGAACCATCTTGGAGCAAGGTCCTTGGCTAGGAAAGTCATACGAGCCAGGTTCTACTGGCCGACCTTGCAGAATGATACCACCAAATTCGTAAAGAAGTGTCAGCCATGCTAAATGCATGCAAACTTTCACGTCGCTCTCCCCGATGAGCTCATCAGCATAACTTCTCCATGGCCTTTTGCAAAATGGGGATTGGACCTATTAGGACCCTTTCCCCAAGCGCCTGGACAAGTAAAATATCTAATAGTGGGAGTAGACTACTTCACAAAATGGATAGAAGCAGAACCATTAGCCACCATCACAGCCCAGAGAAGTCGAAAGTTCCTCTACAAGAATATTATCACAAGGTATGGGGTACCCCACTCCATCACCACTGATAATAGTACTCAGTTCACCAACTCTACCTTCAGAAACCTGGTAGCCAGCATGCAGATCAAGCACCAGTTCACCTCGGTACAACACCCACAAGAAAATGGGCAAGCCGAGGCAGCTAACAAAGTTATACTGGAAGGGTTGAAGAAAAGGTTACAAGAGGAAAAGGGAACATGGACTGAGGAACTCCCTCAAGTGCTCTGGGCATATCGGACTACACCTCAGTCTGCCACAGGAGAAACTCCCTTCTGACTTGCTTATGGCATAGAAGCCATGATACCAGTAGAAATCAATGAGCAAAGTCCAAGGGTGGACATCTACGACGAGGTTGGCAACGTACAGGGGCACAAAGACGAACTCGAGCTACTTTCTGAAGTCCGAGAGCAAGCCCAAATAAGAGAAGCAGCGCTAAAGCAAAGGATGGCAAACTGATACAACAAGAAAGTGATTCGAAGAAGTTTCACTCCAGACGACTTGGTCTTGATCAGAAATGACATTGGAATTAACAAGTCTGGAGATGGAAAGCTCGCTGCCAACTGGAAAGGGCCATACAAAATTAGTGAGGTCTTAGGAAAAGGCTACTACAAGGTGACCGACTTGAACGACACTGAATTACCTAGGTCATGACATGCTTGTAATATGAAAAGGTACTATAGTTAAAAGCGAACTCCACTCCCTGATGTACTCTTTTTTCGGACTTTATGATTTTTTTCCTAAAAAGAATGGTTTTTCTGAAGGGGGTTTTAACGAGGCATCAAAGTGGAGGCTAAGGGGGCAATAATTTCTAACCCCTTAGTAGCAAGAAGTGCCTTTACCAATAAATAAAGATCTTTTTCTACATCTCTTTGTAAATTCCATTAAGTTATTATCATTTTTCTATGAAACGCACCGACTTAAGCTCGACAAAACATAAAAATCCCATGTCCGACCTACATGGTCAGCAGGATAAAACGACGAGGTACAAGTCGGTGTAAAGAAGTTATAAAAACAGATCATGTAACTCAAAAATATTATGACCAGAAAGTTGAAAAAGCCGAGAAAAATTAAATGCATCACAAAAATAGCCTAAGTTACGAACAATTCAAATAAAAAATTTGAATTTTAGGAGGAATACAAAAAAGAGATAAAGGAAATCAATCAAAATGGGAAGGCATAAGCTGTTTTCAAGTCTTTTGAAAGATAACCTAGACAACACATAGCTTGCCAAGATAGAAGGTTCTTCCAAAAATAAAAAGATCCAAAGGGTTTTCTCTATAAAAAACCTAAGGAAAAATCGCGACAAAAAAGCATGCACGCACCAAATATCTTAAACCCTTATCCAAAAAAGGGTAATCATGATGAAGCAAAAAATGAAATTTTTTGTTTACGGCCAAAAGGCCAGCAAGAGTCAAGAATAAAACACCACAAAATAATAAAATTGTTCATAAAAGGAGTCCACAAGCCGTGCCTCAAGTAGCTGGAATCAATTAAATTGAAGAAGGAAGGGAATCACCAGTAGGAAGGGAAGTCGGATCAGCAGCCGGGGAGGACGGGGCCGTCTGTTCAAGATCAGAGCAGGCACCTCTAAAGAACTTAGCAGGTCTCCATCTTGTTGCTCCTTCGAGCTCTCCGCCATGGAGTCCTCCAAATCCTGATAAGCCTCCCGACCTCTTGCCAGCTCCTTCTTAAGGTCAAGGTTCTCCCCAAAGAGCCTGACATAATTCTGTTCCGCCTTTTCCTTAAGGCCCTCCACCATGGCACACTGGCCCATCAACCTCTTCTCCCTTTCCTGAAGCCGGGTCTTCTCCTCCTTTAGCTCGGCAACCTCCTCCTTAAGCCTCTTCTCTTCCTCTTGATAAAGGAAGATCCTCCCCTCCAACTCCTCAACCTTTTGGGTAGAACCCAAAGAGCTAAGGGGAGTCTTTTCCAAAATATCAAGGAGTTTTGTGCACACCCCAGTAGTCCGAACACTCTCCTGAACCATAATATTAAGATGGTTTCGAGCGAAAACATCGTCCATATCAATTTGAGTATGGGAAAAGATGTGATTCTGAACGAATTTGAGACCATCAAAATTAGAACCTCCAGAAGAAGACCTAGAAGTCTTGTGCTTTTTCTTCTCGGGTTCAGGGGAAGATCGGGCCGGGGGGATGGGAGGAGGAAGAGAAGAAGCAGAAGAGGAGGATACCAAAATAAGACAAGAAGATGTCCCCAAATCATAAGGAGGAGGAGGAGGAAGAGTGCCTGCAGCCCTCGTGACATCAACCCGAGCTCGAGACCTCCTCTTGGCATCCTGGACCTTCTGGTAGGAGGAGCTGGATCCTTTCTTCACCATCTCTGAAAAAGAGGCAAACAAAGAGTTAGATCACAAGTCGTAAGTCAACAAGTCGAAAAATTACAAGTCGGAAGTTATCAAAATTAACAACAAAGCTACCTAATTGGGTCCGTACAAAACTCGGAGACCCCTGAAGAAACTTTTTCGTATCCAGATTAGGGACCCTTCCCCAAACTTTTCGAAAGAACCCCACAACAGCCTCCTCAAATTACAAGCCCAGCCCATTAATCTCCGGTCACTCATCGTAACAGAAAGAATATTTAGGTTTTTAGTGATCCAAAATTTTTTATAAATCTTATCCGTTAAAAATTTAAATCAACGGACAAGATTAAAACATTTTTATTATATAAAAGATAATTCTATAAAATATACTTATATTAAAATATTTAAAAAAATATTTAAAATATCTATTTTATCCTTTGTCTTTGTTACCACTTCATTTTCCTTTCCTCTTTTTTAACATTTATATTTACATTTACTTAGTCTCTTGCTTTCTCTTCTTTTATGTCTCTTTTTTTTTTCTATTTTTTCTTCTTCTTCTACATGTGCACTACCATTTATGACATTTTTTCTAAAAAAAACCTCACATTCTAAGACAATACCATATTATGTCAACAAGTTATTCAATCATAAAATTAAAAATATAAATTTTATTGTGATAAATCTTTTCTCAACTATAGTTAATATCAAGTTTAATTGGTGATATCCAAGATCTATTTTGGTTCAAAGTCCAAAAGAATAAAGATCAATCTTGATTTAAATTTAGTTTGCATCATTGTATAGTGGTCTCTCCAAGGATCTGCTTCAGCTATCAATGCTTTAAGGACATAAAAAATAATGGCCAAACCAGGAACGTTGCGTTTTGGCGTCATGGACTATGTTAACGTCGCAAGAAATGTGGCTCGAAGCCTCGAACAATTGCCTTAGCATCCAACTGCTGCACTCTGTGTCATTGCCATTCGTTCTCTTTAAAAGGTCCAACCGTGGCTGCCCAAAACATCCTCCCTGATATCGTCGCCCTTATCCAATTGTAGATGCAGTGTACCTCTCACCAGGAAAAAGCACAAGCTGCTGGAGAAGATGGAAAAAAATAGAAAAAAGTAAGCACAAAATAGTCATTTTGTAACACCCTAACTATCAAAATGTCACGCTTCCGACTGCGCCACTCTGATAGCTCGGATATTACGACGACTCTTATAATATTTAATACTAAAATATGAGCCTGTTTAAAATCTTAGACTGTATTTTTTAAAAACTTACATCCATACTTACATTGCAAATTGCAGTACTCATAGAGAATACATATAAATATATATACTCAAATATTTTTACAAGTATTACATAATCAAATTCCTATCCCTCTTGTAAGAACTTGTAAGGATAAAAGTGAGGGAAAAAGTAACTACTATAATGCATTATATAAACAGAAAATAGAATAAACTCTTCATGACTTCCTCGTCCATATCCTGAAAAGGAAACACCTATTGGGGAGTGAGAACATCGTCCTCGAAAGGGTTCTTACTATAGGGTTACAGAATTATTATAATAGGATACGTGAAAATAAAAACTGTTTTTAAAGTAGTGATTGTTACATGTCTTATGTATCTTTTCAAAACTATAGATCCACATTCAAAATTCGAAATTCTTTTTAAAAGAGAAATCCATTAATTCACCAAAAATTCAAACTTTTTTTAAAAGAGCTTTTTCTAGGCAGTATGAATGACCAAACTGTTCCAAGCATAGGTTCATTAAGTCTATACTGAACCAGTTTAGTTTTTCATACTTTACTAAACTAAAAACACAAACTATTCACGGCCTTCGGCCTATCACATAATCAATCACAGCTATAGGCCCAAACATTTCAATCAACGGTCAATGCACCACAATCCAACCAGTTTTTAGTCACAGACACAAGTAAGAAGGTTCAAACACAATCAAGCAGTTATATCAAATAGAGCAATTAGCAATTAGACATAATTATTCATGTAGGCAAACCAATTACAATATGCACACCCAAATAATACCACGTAGATGCATATGATGAATATCTGCCCTATGGCTGATGAGTCTCATCTTTCGATTATCAAGCCAACCCGACAAGTTCCCGGACACCCTTACATCGTAGGGTCAACAAGGTATCGAGTCTCAACCTGGAACACGTGGTGGCAAGCCATGATACTTTACCCAGGAAAACTCGTATCTCAGATAAAAGAAGTGCAAAAGCCACATATTTATTCATCATTATTTCCGCACTTCATTAACACTTCATATCACGTCAAAAACATCATTCTTGCCATATATCATTTTCTTCTCAAATCACTTTTCTTTAAAAAACCCAAAATCAAATTCAACTCTGTCTTAACTTCAATAATCCTCTTTTCTCAAATCATTTTAAGTTTATAAGCCACCTTTTTCAAAAGTAAATTTCCTTTTTTCAAAACAAGCCACATTCCACAACATCCTTCTAAAATTCCCAAACAACTAAAAAATCATGCCAAATTAAAAATTTCTTCTGAAAGATTCAAAAATCATTCATCATAACACAGGATTTGGTAATGAAATTCTTCAGCAGAGTCTCAAGACTTTAGGGGAGAATAACCTAACTCATTTCTTCGAATTTATTTAAAATCTTTAAAACCTTAACTTTTTTATTTGAATAACTAAAAATAGAGTTTAGGCCAAACCGAGTCGTGTAATCAATTACTCCAAACACATTTTCAAAACCATTCCTTTTTACTTAAACCAAACCAATTTCAATTCTATGATTAAATCTGGAGCGTTTCCAATTGCTCAGAAATCTTTTTAGTTTTGCAAAACTCATAATTTAAATAATACTTTAAACTTTTCCTAAGATATTGAAAAATGAGACTTGTCAATCGAAATTCAAGTTATTTCAAAGTCACTAAAACTCCTCCAATTGAAATCCTCAAGCCAATTTCCAGAAACATAAACCCTTTTCATATTTAAAACAGCCTTAAAACATAAACTTCTTTTAAATGATTCGCTCCCAAAAGAGATAGAATACTTTTCTTAAGAAACTAGGTTAAATCATAATTCTCTTTTCAATACTTCAATTCAAAACATAATTTAAAACTCTTTTAACCAATTCAAACGAAATAATAAAAGTCTTAAACTCATAATTTTCCAAAGGACATTTCAATAAAGTCTCAGATTTTATAGAAATTTCAGCAGTCCCAACCAAATCATTTCCAAATCAAACCAACCCAAAATCAAATTATTTTCAACAATCAAACTCTTTTCGAAACTTTAAAGAAACAGATTCAGCAACTGTCTCTTTAACAAAACCAACAATAATTCAATCAAACAAACAATCATTATTATTCAAAAAACAACCAATCGATGCATAAGACTTATACAATCACTAAAAAGTGTAATTCTCTCATCAATATCGAATTATAACAATTCCAAATATAAAATTGAGTTTTTAGAAAGAAATCCCTACCTCAAATAATCGAAACTTATAAACTAAACGTATCAAGAAACCTTTTCTTTTCGGCCCGCAATCAGTGGTAGTTGCAACCTCAGCTCCAAACTGCTTACACAACAACCACAATAACTCTAATCACAATATAGAATAATCGAGACTCAATCTTATAGCAATTAACGCCGCAAAACCTCAGCGTAAGGTAACAGAATAATGAATAAAGGGCTTTTCAAAATGGAAACGCTTACCGTAACCGAGAAGAAATAACTAAGTCAAGTAGCGGCAGCTCCGGTGTTGGTGTACAACAGAAAACTCGCGGTAACCATAAACCTAGCACAACAGCCTCATCAACATGCTCACGATAACAACACACTTAACAAACAGGGAGATTTAGAAGCAAGGTTAGAGCTTACCAAGATAGAAGATTCAGAGAAGCGGCGGTTTCTGGCAGCAAAGGTGGCGGAGGCAAGGCGAGGCAACACCCAGCAGCAGCGACGGCATGGCAGTTCGGCGCTGATGGAAGCACGAC
Source organism: Arachis duranensis (assembly GCF_000817695.3). Lineage (NCBI taxonomy): Eukaryota > Viridiplantae > Streptophyta > Magnoliopsida > Fabales > Fabaceae > Arachis > Arachis duranensis. The sequence continues at coordinate 15,810,382 of NC_029777.3, forward strand.
AGTGATGCAGCAAAGGCAACGGCGGATCTGAAGACGACGACAACGTGGTGGCTATAGCGGTGTTCGAGCTTCAACGATGAGAACGACAACGGCGCGAACCCAAGGCGGCGGCGACAGCGACGAGGATGAACAGACAACAACACCCCCTTCGTCGATCTTTCTCTCATTCTACGGCTCTGCTCCTTGCCGGTAACACAGCAACGGCGACAGTGATAGTGACACCCACCAGCGCCGCCTTTCCTCTTCCTTTCTCCTTCGGACTCCCCCTTTCTTTTTTCTTTCTTTCTTCCCCATTTTTATGTCTGCTTCTCCGTTCTTCCCTTTTTTTTTCATTTCTTTCTCTCTCTCTCTTTTTTTCTTGAAGGAATTAGGTGTTAGGTTTGGGGAAAGGAAAGGCGGTGGGGGTAGAAGGTTAGGACTAGAGTAGTTTAGGTAATTTTAATAAAATTAGGGATATAGAGTATTAATTAAAATCCTAATTTAATTTATTAAAATTATTTTAAAAATGTTATTTGATTATTAATTTAATAATTGATTTTTAATCAAATATTTTAATTTAAAATTAAAGATAATATAATTAATTTTTTTTGTTTATAAAATTAAAGTATTAAATTCTAGAATCTCAATTATTTAATTAAATTGTATAAAATTCTTATTCTTTTAGAACGGTTAAGCTATATAATTTAAATATAGAAAATTATTCAATAATTATAAATTAAGTAAAATTTTTAATTTAATTGTCAAAATTTAATTTAATTACTTTTAATAAAATAATTTTTAAAAATAAACTTTTTAATAAATAAATAAATTGAAATTAACTCATAATAATATTTTTCAAAAATTATGGGTCTTATACATTTTACATTATTATTTTATATTTTTTTGTCAAGACCACCAAGATCCTGATTTTAAGTTTCTCCACCTAAGTCAATTTCACTATCTCATCGCCAACTTGGGTTGTAAGTTGTAACACACTTGTTTTAGAAGGAAAATCTTGTCCTTTTTACTGTGAAGCTTTAGAGAACCTTGGTTCTATGTATAAAAGTGGGGTTAAGAGTTATGTTAGGTAAATAATGAAAATGTGAACAACATAAATAATGGGCTGTATTTTAAGTCTATTAAAATATAAAATATCTCACTCCATTTACATATACCACAATTCTAATCATTCACATTCCATAGTTCCACTTTTTTCTCTTTTTAGCACAGCCGTTTTATTTCTTTTTCTTTGTCACGCTCTCAAGAAAGCACCTCATCGTCGCCGCCACTACCGTTTGAAGAAACAACACGTCGCAGACATTGCACCTTTTTCTTCCATACGTCGCACTGCCACTGTGCTCCTTGTAATTGACGCCGCCATTGTACCTTCTTCTTCCTTGTGTCGTGCCGCCCCTGTTTTCAACGCTGCCACTACACCTTCTTCTCCCATGCATCACGCCACCCTTGTACTCCCTGCAAGCGACGCTGATACCTTGCGCCTTCTTCTCCACTCCATCGCGTTGCAACCGTGCTCCCTGCAAGTAACGCCGCCGTTCGTCCTCTTCTATCCTGCGTCACACCGGGCATTCCGAATGAAGATTCTGGTCCTCTTCTCCCTTGCGTTCTTGGTCGCGTCTGTGCTCTCTGGAAGCAACACCACCGATCGTCCTGAACCCTCCCTGCATCGCGCTATTTCTGAAGAATCAACGCAGCTGTTCATCTGTTTCGTGGTGATAATAGTTTTTTTCATGTTTTTGAATGTTTCTTTAACGATGAATTGGATGTTTTTTTTTTATTTTAGGTGGGTGTTACTTTATTTTTAGATGAATGTTTCTTTGATTTTAGGTTAATGTTTCTTTCTTTTAAAAATGATGTTTTCTTGAGGAGGGCGACGCAAGAGCGGGAACACAGAGCAATGGAGGATAGCAATGCGAGGGAGGAAGAAGCGACTCTGGCGCTAAGGAGGAAAGAAAAAAAAAGACAAAAATTAGGTTACAGATACAACGAACGGCACTGAGAAAGATTAGGATTTGTGTAGTGAGTGGGAGTGAAAATAAAATTAGGTTAAGTTTTGATTAGAATTATTAAAAACTAATTTTAAAAATTAATTAAACATTTTTTTAATTTGTTATTTACGTTGTTTAATATAAACATTATTTTTTTATATTTTTTAAATTAATTAAACATTTTTGAACTATTGTTTAGGTTGTTTAGTATAAACATTCTTCCTATATTTTTTTCTATCAGAGTCTATCAGAATTATAAGACATACACACAAATGATTATTGTGAACAATAAATTTCTACACAATAAACTTATCTCAAGGGACACACCAATTTATACCCAACTTACTATTATAATGTTGAGCCTATCAAATGTGGAAAAAACTTTCATATGAAGCCAAAAATAAAGTAATTTCTACTGTAAAATAATCGAGGATAAAACCTTGCAGGATAAATATAAACATAACAATACTATTGTATGACACTACAAATCTTGAAAGCAAAGATTCAACAAATAATAGACTTCACTAACTACTTTTAATTGGGGACAATTTAACAAATTAATTAATATTCAATCTGACCAAACTTTAATTTTCGACTACCGTATAATATAAATTACAAAGAACTAGTAAGTTATCTTTTTCAATACAGTTCATCCATTCGGAGTAATTTGTTTAAAGAAGAAAAAGAAAAAAAAGAATAATTTTAAAAATAATAATAAAATCGTCAATATCAAATATTAATGGTCCAAACAAAGAAGAAGAAAGGCCAAAAATGACGGTAAAAAATAATTGCATCAACACAAAATCAATAGCGTGAAGAAATAAATGAAAAAATATAAAAATTAATATTAATATACTATCAGTGTAAAATAGTTTTATACATATATTTAATTATATGATGTCACATTAACAAAAATAATTACTTTTTACATTGATTATATAAATAGTCATAAAAAAATGAATGTAACACAACTGTGTAAAATATTTTATACTATCACTCCCAACATATTAAAATTAAACTCTTAATATAAATGTCATAATCTTTGTAAACGAATAAAAGTATCATCATTATTTTTTCTTTTTTTTTTTTTGGTATGAAGTATCATCATT
>NC_029777.3:15813503-15814475 GCF_000817695.3 Arachis duranensis
ACTACAACATCAAACAGTAGTTCTTAGCGGTCTATCAGTCTATGCTTCCCTTTTTCTTTTGGTATTTTTTTTTTTTCCGGAGTTGGATTCTTTTGGTATTTGAATGGTCTATGCTTCCTGAACAAACATTCAATATGTCATAAGAATATGGTTCTTTATCTAGTTTATCCACTTAGGCATTTGGATTTGACCAAAAAAACAATAAAATTTTTTTTCTAAGGTTTGTTGATCAAAACCAAATAAAATTGGTCCAAACCCAAAGTACCTACTTTTGTCCAAAACTTAAAAACTCAGCACATTAAAGTCCATCAACATGTTAACATAATTACCCAGTCTAAACAATAATAGTTTCATGTGGCATATTAAGGTCCATCAAGTGGCATATGTTTCCTCTTTTACTAAGAGGTCTCAGATTAGAGTCTCATCTAATACAAACTTGATAAAAAAAAAAGGAGATATTATGTGTGTGAGTGTCGATAAAAAAAAACAATAATAGTTTCACGTGCAGCACAGAAAAATGTCTCCTGCAACTCAGCTACAAAATCAACAACATAAGTTCCCTTTGTAAACGCTTGTCGAAATCTTGACGTATTAGTAATTTATTTGTCTCGTGAGCAATTATATCTGGATTTAAAATTTGGTTAAAAAACCAAATAGTAGAAAGGTTTTGTGTACGTGTATGTGTATGTGAATGTGTAATGTATGAGTTTATGAGGTTATGATATCTAGAGTTTAAAGTTGTCCAACTCATATAACAAAAAATATTATGAAATTATAGTAATAAATAAAACTTTGATGTTGCGTTCCAAAAAAGGAAGTATTTTATTTATTGTTAAACCTTGAAAAAGTAATTTGAATCGATTGAGTGTTTAGAAAATAAAATATTTTTTGAAGTGATATTGTTTGAAAAATAATATCAAATTGAGCTTTTTAAATAAAATATAAAAGATTATTTTTATCAGCTCATTTGTC
>NC_029777.3:15815183-15817103 GCF_000817695.3 Arachis duranensis
TTAAAATTTGATTTACTGATTTTTTGGCTAAATTAATTTATCTGATCTAATTTTAATAAAAAATAACATAATTTAATTAATTATATGTATTGAATTTTAATTACTAAAACATATATTTAAAAAAAAATATTTTAAATGTTTTTATCTAAATAGCTTCCGTTAGAAATATATATAGCTTGAATTCGTAGTTTATCTTTTCTATTATTAATATGTTAATGTTCATTTAATGATGAAGAAGAAGGAAAAAAATATTTTAACCCTTTTTAATGTATTTTTTAGTTATAAAATATATTTAAAATATTTTAGATAAGGTACTATTCTGATCTTCAACGTTTAAGTAAAATTGTAAGTTGATTTTTAACAATTTAGATGTTTTATTTTAGTTTTAAAGATTTTCTGATTCAATATTTTATGTTAAATTTGACTAGAATAATTAGTAAAAAATTTGACTAGAATAATTAGTGAAAAATTTGTTATATTAGTGATTATTAGTGAATCGATATTATTTACGTGCTAAAATTAAACATTATTCTGACGTTTAAATATATTAATTATTCGTGTCAAATTTAATTGTGGATAATATTTAATTCGTTTAACATTTTTTAGGATTGAAATAATATGTTTAAAATTTTAGAAATTAAATTAGGATTTGACCAAGATGTTAAAGACTAAAATGATATTTTATCTAAGTATATTTTGTGTTAATAAATAATATGTAGTATTTTTAAACTCATCTTAAGAATATATAGATTAAAAATAAGGTTGATATGTGATGATATATTTAAATGTGTTTAAATATATCTGCAAAATTATATTTTATTAAGACACAGTTGAATATAAAAAATACGTATAGAACGAATATTATATCTAAAATGTATCTAATATATAGACACAATAATTTAATAAAATATTCGTACTTTTATAGAATAAAATTGAGATAAACAAAGGGTGAGAGAATAAAATAATGAAAACATGGCTAGGGCCGATGGTTTTATCTATTTATTTATTTATTTATTTTGCAGTTTTATTTAATAATTTAATTTTTTTTTACTCGAGATTCACGGCAAAATCTCGTGCAATATATATTTTAGGTAAATTATCAAAATATCATTTAAAAGTTTATATTACGGACAAAATTAATTTTAAAAGATATAAATAATAAATATATCTTTAAATAATTTTAAAATATAACAAAAATAAAAAATAATTATATTTTTTTATAATTGACAATATTTTTATATTTAACAAATAATTTTTGTATTTAATCTGAATATTTGTAAAAATATGTGAATAATTATTTAAAAGCCTTTGCATGTAAAAAATTTGAGCAAAAGATTTATGCATTTGATTTGAATAATTATAAAAAATCTAGATAACTATTTGAAACTTATATATAAAAATTTAATATCCATGTTATAAAATTATTTATTTTAAAAATTTAAACTGATATTATAAAACACATGAATAATATTTATGTTATGAAATTATTTATTTTAAAAATTTAAATTAATATTAAAAAACACATAAATAATTATATTTTCAATAAATTTTTTCGTGTAAAAATCTGTTTTTTAATTTGTGTTAATTTTCTGCACAAATTTCTTTATTTTTTATTGGCCTATGTAATTTAACAAATTTTATTAAAAATAAAAATATACCATGTTTTATACGCACAGAAAGAAGAAACACATCAAAATCGGAATCTCCAAGACCTGGTGGAGATACGTAGTTATATAGATAACACATGACATCCCTGAATCCATATATGACAATAATCTTTATGATGGCATATAACATTTTTATGATAGTGAAATGTTAGATGGGAAGGCAATTCATTTAATGAGGAGGATAGTGGCTGGTTGAGAGTTGAGAACTGAGAAGGACAATTCATTTCATGACATCATTGATGAAGGATATTAG
>NC_029777.3:15817127-15822745 GCF_000817695.3 Arachis duranensis
GGCTGCGGCTGCGGCTGTGGCTGCCGCCTGCCACTCAACGACGACCCAAGATTAGTAAGGAGCCTCGTATTTTTTGTGCAATTTGAAAATTTATCGTAATAAAGATTGATGGAACAAATCTGAGTTTGTCAATGCACTAGCTTAGCTAGTTAAAAGTTTTTAATCCGTAACAGGTGGATATTTATTAGCGAATTCTAAAAATAAAAATAAAACAATTATGTAGGATGTAATTAATTGGTCTGTTTTGCAAAGCAACAACACTACCCCAATTACCAAAAACGACGACATTAATGATTACAATTGTAAAAGAGATTGAGACTAAAAATTAAAGATAAAAAAATAGAAATTAAATTAAATTTTTGTATTATATTTAATATAAAATATATAAGATTGAGTTATATCTTAATATTATATTTAATTAAAAAAATATAAAAATTGAAATAAATAAATTTTTTTTTTCGTTTTAAATTTTCTTCTTCTATCACAAAAACAATGAGTGTGGGATTAGTAAGACATTAAACAGGGTTAAGTACTGTTTTCATCCTTAAAATTTGGGGTGAAAATTAAATTCGTCTCCAACCTTTTTTTTTGTTATTAAAATCATCTTCAACGTTACAAAATTTTATAAAATTATCTTTTTTTATCTCAATTTTAATTTTTTGACCAAATTACCTTTAACAATTAATAAAAATAATAAAAAACAAAAACAAAAACTTCCTCCCCCACCCCCACCTCCAATGTCTCTTCCTAGTGAGAAAACCCAACTTCTTCCTCTTCTTCTTCAACTTCAACACCGCCACTCTCCTCCGCCCTCCCCTCGCGCTCTCTCTCCTCTACTCTTCTGCCACCAGCAACTTCATTCTTGACCCCTTAACGTCTCTTACTTCTTCCACCCCTTCCTTCACACTCCAACACCGCATCCAATTCTCCAACTACTAACTCCTCAATCTTCTTCTCTCTTCCAGCAACATCAACAACTAAATTCAACAACAACAATTCTTCTTCTCTTCTTCATCAGCAACAACAATAATTAAAACAGTAATTCAATAATCATCAACTACTATTTCAATTTTCAGATTCAAAAACAGCAATACAACAGAAATTAAAAAAATTTAAAAATTACAAAAAAAAAAGAATAAACTCAAGCAAAAACAGAAGTTCAAGCAGAAGCAGAAGAAGAAGTAGAAGAAGAAGAGATAGAAGAAGAAGCAGAAGCAGTCACAGAAGAAGAAAAAGCGCCGGCGGGGTCCCCCTCTCGATGACGACGCGATGGCGTGGTCTTCCGATGACAGTAGAGGCAGTCAGAGAAGAAGAAACAGTGCCGGCGGAGTCCCCCCTCCCGATGACGACGCGACGGCGGCGGCGAACCCTAGAAACGAATAAGTAGGGCGGCGGAAACGGAGAGAAGAAAAATTGAGGTTGGAATTGGGGTTGGGGTTTTGAAGAGAAGGGCATGAGAAAGGGGGTGGAGGGTTACAGGAGTGGGGTGAGGGGGTGGGAGGAAGGTGTTGTTTTAATTTTTTAATATTATTTTTAATTATTTTTATTATTTATTAAAGGTAATTTGGTAAAAATAAAATAAAATTGAACTAAAAAAGAACGATTTTATAACGTTTTGTAACGTTGAGGATGATTTTAATAACAAAAAAAGGGGCAGGGACGATTTTGATTTTAACCTCAGACCTTAGAGACAAAAACAGTACTTAACCCCATTAAACAACTTCTAACTCAAGCAAAAATCATTGTCCTCTATTATCTGGATCTTTATATATAGAGTATTTATTTAAATTGGTCTCCAACAAATTTTAAAATAGATGTTTTGGTCTTTAACAAAAAATAATTACTCAATTGATTCTCAACATTTTTTGGTATCGGATAATATAGTCCTTCCGTTAGATTACTCTATTAAACCCTAACGACAAAATTCAAAGTGACACATTAAGTTAATGACTCAACTGTTAAGTAACACGTAGCCACATAGGAAACAAGACAAAATAGTCCTTACTTGGATTAGCCAAAAATACGACGATGGAGAAATGCTATCAGTCCTAAAAATAACGTTGGAATTCTTCTTCTTCTTCTTCTTGTTACAACCCTCCATTCTTGAATAGCAAAGAACTCAATCGAAAAGGCTACAATCATCAACCCAATTAAGTTTAGCCAAAGTCAGCACCATAAATCAATTATCTACCATCGGTATTGCTTTATATACGCTCCATTACCATTCTCATTCACACTCACAGGGTTTCAGCACCATAAATCAATTATCTACCATCGATATTGCTTTATATACGCTCCATTACCATTCTCATTCACACTCACAGAGTTCGTAACCTTGTGAATATCCAAATTCCTCGACCCAAAAACTCCGACGATGGCGGCTTGCTTTGTGTTTTCAATGGCAAAGAGGTGATTGAGGGTGTCCTTGACCTTCTTCCTAGAGACAGTGGACTCATGGACAAAGCGACATGGGTGAAAAAGTGGTAGCGGTTGAGGTAGGAGATGGCGATCTTGGAGGCACAAAGAAGGGTAGAAACAAGTGTGGTATCAAGATTGTAAGGAAAGACAGAATGATCAATTTAAAAGAAAGAATATGAAGAAAGGGAGGGAGAGGAGCATGGAGTTGGAGGACAGAGGAAGGTAAAGACGGAAGGGGGAGGGGAGAAAATGGAGATGGGTGAGGAAGGAGCACTTAACGCAGGAGAGGAAGTAGTTAGTAGCGGCAAATGAGGTGGCAGAAAGAGGGACAAGGGACCAATTTGTCCTTCTTTAGCATGTGTCACTTAACAGTTGAGTCAGCAACTTTTCATGACACATTATATTGTTCTATTAGTGGTTAACATAGTTGAGTTCAAAAAGATCAATTTGTCTGCACCAAAAAATATTAAGGATCAATTCAGTATGAGTAATACCTCAAATAGGTCTCCAAAGATTTGGCGGTCCAACAAATTTGTCACCCAGAAAAATTAACTAGGTCCTGAGTCTTCAAGATTACTAGATATATGTTATATAGGTCCTCAAGCCAGGTTGAACCAGTTAACACGACACTCTCTCTTCTACGATGAGGTTGTACTTTGTGATGGGTCAGGTAAAGGCGCTCAGGACACATTAGTCCCTGGACACATGGCTAAAACGACGTCGCTTTGGGACAACGCCAAACGACGTCATTTTGAGGAGACAGATTCGTCCGCACCTTTATTCCTTGGTTCCAAAACTTCGACGTTCTAAAGTCAAATAGGTCTCCTAGAATATTTGTTATAAGTAAAAAATATCTCTGAATTTATAGTATATATATCAAATTGGTCCCCTCGAATTAAGCAACTAGAACCATAATTAAAATCAAATCATGATAAAATTATCCAAAGTATGTCAAAGTATGTAGTCCCAAGCACATGAAATAACAGATCTCAAGTATAATTACAATCAAACAATTAGAATTCCTCAGTATCCTCATTTAGCATCTTATTCTTTTGCATAACTTTGACCTCTTTATCTTCATGAATTGGGTGAATACCAGATTTTAAGTTAGCAGAAGTAGGATCATACTAATACATTGCTTTGTGGTCATGGTAACTCAAACCCAAGAAAAATTTCTATAGGTCAAAAAAACAAATCAAGTCAATGTCCATTGGGAGAAATTTTTTGACTTCTCCATTGATGTACATAAATACCCCTTTATTGTCTCTAACAAAACTTTTACCATGGTGAAATATAGATACTATGTCTTTATTCATCTAAATACCAAGAAATAAAACTCTGTCACAAGTTAACCAAGCAGCTAAAATAATACATCATAATAGAATAAAAATTTTAAATATCTACATTGTTTTTGTTATTATCAAATATAGATACTATGTCTTTACCTGACACGTCAAGCTTACGACTTCCATTTAGAAGAGAAAATGTCATGTTAACCGATTTAACCTGACTTAGGGACATATATGACATATATCTAGTAATCTTAAGGACCTAAAATCTAGTTAATTTTTTTGAGAGACAAATCTGTTGGATTGTCAAATCTTTAAAAACCTATTTGGAGGATTACTCATCGAGTAATTAATTTTTATTAGAAACTAAAACGTTCACTTTAAAATTCGTTAAAGATCAATTTAAATAAATACTTATATTATATTATATATATATATATATATTTCAACGCTTTCAATTAATGAATCAGAATATAAATTCTAAAATTCAGTGAGCAAAAACAAAACAAGCAACAACTCAACTTCAAAATAATTTTGATAGATAATAATCACCAAAAAAGGAATATTCCACAAACACTAACTATGAGAAATTTTACATTCGTCCTTCTAAAGATCAAGCAATTGAAAATTTCTAAAATAAAAACAATTCTCGTTGAAATTAGAAAAAAATATATAACTTGCCTCAAGAATGAACTTAATTTTGGCCTCATGGCTCTATCAACGTTGTACTTAGCAATTGGAGTTTCTAGAGAACCGTGGAATTTGAAAATTCATTGTTTTTATGAAACATATATAGATGGATTGAGATTTTGAGTAGTAGTGCTAAGAAGTCAATGGTTTAAGTATATTGAGTTATAAAATGAACATCATTCAAGGATCGAATTTTTGACTTTTTGAATCTAGAATTCTAATACTATGTCATGATATCACTTATTTCAAAAATTTTAATTGATAGAAAAAGATAATACTAATAATTATATCTTTAATACTCCTTAAATTTCCATTATACATATTATATAAATATTTTATTAGTTCTCTATACTTTCTCTTCCAGAATTTGAAACTTGAATTCAGGTAATCAAGTACCAACCTTCTTTCCTAGGATAACTTTAAAACGAAATTTGTGGAGAATGGGAACAGAAAGTTAAACATTTAGGATTTAAAGATGGATACAAACAATAATAAGGGATTAAAAATAAAAAAATCATTTTTATTAAAATATTATATTTTACTATCGATTTAATGACATAAAAACAAACATAACAATGCCAATATAAAAGCCCAAGATGGTAAAGAAGATGGTGGACTGAATGAACTCATTAAACAGAGTAATTCATTTAGTAAAAAGGTAGAAAAAGTACCTTGTGGATAAGAGATTATGAGGTGTAAGAGTAGTGCATCTCAGAGTATTATTGCTATTGTTGACGTGTGAGTTAGTTATAACATAATAGAAAATACATGGTTAAAGAAAACATAGGAGTGTAAAATTATTAGTGTAATATTTTCTGGAATATACAGTATTATTTTATTTTTTTATTATTTTTTTATAATTTATTAATACTTTTTTATTTTTTATTATTAATGTTGATAATTATCATTATTATTGTAATTATTGAAAAGTATAAACTATAAAGTATTTTTTTATATTTTTATTGATTATTCTAATATTGATTTATTAGATATTAATAGATTTGTCATAATTTTATTAAATATATGTAAAATTATAATAAATGGATTATTTATCTGTAATGAATTTGACATTAAAATGAAAAATTACGAATAAATTTTGTTAAGATAAAATAATTATAGAAAGCAGACAATGAACTCAATAAATCGGTTATCTATCTGTGATGGATTACGAATGGAATAGAAAATGATAAATAAATTATTAATAAAACTAAGTGGTCCTAA
>NC_029777.3:15822853-15826197 GCF_000817695.3 Arachis duranensis
TACCTTCAAAATTTTTAATTCAATTCAAAAAATTTCTTCTTTATGCCCATTTTTTTTATGAATTATCTATCTGTTTCATTTTTAATTTTTATTGATTATTTTAATATTAGTTTATTAAGTGTTAGTAGATTTATCACAATTTTATTAGATATATAGAGTTAGAATAAATTGATTATCTATCTAGGGTGAATCAGACGTTAAAATAAAAAATTAGGAATAAATTTTGGTTAGATAAAATAGTTTTAGAAAGAAGATGATAAACTCAATAAATTAGTTATCTATATGTAATAAATTAAAGATTAAATAAAAAATTATAAATAAATTTTTAATAAAGTCATAAAGCTGAATGACCCCAAAAAGAATTATTAGTGTAGTACTCTCTAGAGTATACAGTATTATTTTATTTTTTTATAATTTATCAATACTCTTTCACTTTTTATTATTGATGTTGATAACTGTCGTTACTGTAATTATATATTGAGAAGTACAAAGTATTGTTTTATATCTTTTTATTGATTATTTTAATATTAATTTAGTAGGTGTTAGTAGATTTGTCACATACAATTTTATAAAATATATGTAGAGTGAGAATAATTTAATTATTTATCGATAGTGAATCAGACTTAAAATAAAAAATTATGAATAAGTTTTGGTAAGATAAAATAATTTCAGAAAGAAGATGATAAAACTCAATAAATCGGTTATCTATTTATGATGGATCATGAATTGAATAAAAAAAACTATAAATAAATTTTGAATAAAGTTAAGTGGTCCCAAAAAAAAGATGGTAAATTCAATTGCTTATCCTTTTTTATACTATTTTCTTGTAATGCATATGCCTTCAAAATTTTTAATTCAATCTAAAAAATTTCTTCTTTACATCTATTTTTCTTTGAATTATCTATTTGTTTCATATTTAATTTTTTATTAATTATTTTAATATTAGTTTACTAGGTGTTAGTAGATTTATCATAATTTTATTAGATATATACAGAATTAAAATGAGTTGATTATCTACTGTGGTGAATCAAATGTTAAAATAAAAAATTATGAATAAGACAAAATAATTTTAGAAAGAAAATGATAAACTCAATAAATTAGTTATCTATATGTAATAAAGATTAAATAAAAAATTATAAATAAACTTTTGATAAAGTTGAATGGCTCCAAAAAAAATTGTTAGCTAGCGTAGTACTCTCTGCAGTATACAGTATTATTTCATTATTTTTAATATTCTTTTATAGTTTATCAATACTCTTTTATTTTTTATTATTGATGTTGATAATTATCATTATTATAATTATTGAGAAGTACAAAATATTATTTTATATTTTTTTATTGATTATTTAAATATTAATTTATTAAGTGTTAGTAGATTTGTCACAATTTTATTAGATATATGTAGAGTTAGAATAAGTTAATTACTTATTTGTAGTGAATCAGACATTGAAATAAAAAATTATGGATAAATTTTGTTAAGATAAAATAATTTTAGAAAGAAGATGATGAAGTCAATAAATCAGTTATCTATCTGTGATGGATCACGAATTAAATAAAAAATTATAAATAAATTTTTAATAAAGCTAAGTGGTCCTAAAAAAAAGCTCATGAATTCATTTACTTAACATTTTTTTACATTCTTTCTCTGTGATGCATATGCCTTCAAAATTTTTAATTTAATCCAAAAAAAAATTTCTTTACGTCCATTTTCCTTTGAATTATCTATCTGTTTTATCTTTAATTTTTTGTTGATTACTTTAATATCAATTTATTAAGTGTTAGTAAATTTGTCACAAGTTTATCAGATATATACAGAATTAGAATAAATTGGTTATCTATCTTTGGTGAATCAGACGTTGAAATAAAAAATTATGAATAAAGTTTGGTTTGACAAAATAATTCTGAAAAGAAGATGATAAAAGCAATAAATTAGTTATTTATATGTAATAAATCAAAGATTAAATAAAAAATTATAAATAAATTTTTGATAAAGCTGAATGCCACCGAAAAGAATTGTTATTAGTTTAGTACTCTCTAGAGTATACAATATTGTTTCATCTTTTTTATTATTTTCTTTCTATAGTTTATCAACACTCTTTTATTTTTTTATTATCGATGTTGATAATTGTCATTACTGTAATTATTGGAAAGTACAAAATATTATTTTATATTTTTTATTTATTATTTCAATGTTGATTTATTAAGTGAGATTTATCACAATTTTATTAGATATATATAGAGTTAGAATAAGTTAATTATTTATCTGTAGTGAATCAGCCGTTGAAATAAAAAATTATGAATAAATTTTGCTATGATAAAATAATTTCAGAAAGATGATGAACTCAATAAATCGGTTATCTATTTGTCATGGATCATGAATTAAATAAAAAATTATAAATTATCTTTTAATAAAGTTAAATGGTCCTAAGAAGAAGACGGTGAATTCATTTATTTATCATTTTTTATGTTCTTTCTTTGTGATGCATATGCCTTTAAAATTTTTAATTCAATCCAAAGAATCTCTTCTTTATGCCCATTTTTCTTTGAATTATATATCTGTTTTATGTTTAAATTTTTATTGATTATTTTAGAAAAAGTATATGAACCAACTATAATCAGCCAACTTTTTAAACAACTCGATTTAATAATTAATTTTAAATTTTTAAATTTAAATTTGAATAATTTATAGCTGATTAAATATATCCTAATTAAAATCGATAGAAAGTAGAAACCCTTTCTTTTCTCTCTCATTTCTATAGCCGCGTGTTGAAAATAAGACATCATTCCCCCTTGAGAAAACACCTTTGACATAGAAATAAAATAGACACAATCACAACACAAGAATTTAACGTGGAAACTCCAATTACCGGAGAAAAAATCACAGCCGTTGTCAAATGACAACCAGAGAATATCACTATGTGAAAATTGTTACAACACATAGACTTCTTTCTCTCTAACACCGGCACCCCAGTACACCCACACTCTCTCAAAGCAAATATCTAACTACACCTCACAACACTCTCTAACCAAAGAGTATAGAGGAAAAGAAAAATCAAATACAAGCTTAAAGTGTTTCTGACTGGTGCAAAAATAAATGGAGAACTTAGCCTCATATTTATAGTCTAGGCCACCCACTCCATTTGCTATCCTAAGCAATGTGGGACTAATTCAACCAAATCCTAACAATCTCCACCTTGATTGAAATAGTCACACATCTTCAGCTTCCATTGTCAACACCGACAATTCTTTGCTGCCATTGTCTATACCGACAATCATAGTCCAGAGAACTATCATACTCCACCATGAAAGTATACTCACTTGGAATTAGACCACTCCAAGCATTT
>NC_029777.3:15828365-15839111 GCF_000817695.3 Arachis duranensis
CCAAGCATTTCGCCTTGGTACAGATCGAAACCTTGCTGAAAATTTATGGTGCAACTTCCAAATTGGCTTTTCTTGAAAGTTATTCAGCCATCGACCTAACTCTGCCACACACCTTACATCTCAATGCCAACCAATGCCCGTGTACAATTTGTGGACCCGATTGCCACAACGTATCCTTATCTATAGCAGTGCGGTAATACCATGAGGATACTTCTTGTCTTCTAGAGAACATCATCTTCATACCAGAGATCTTCTCCTTCAACGCCTTATGCAAACCTGATTGTATCAACACATCCTTGACTTGTATTTGCCACAAGCCAAAATTGATTCTTCCATTAAATTTCTCTATTTCAAGCTTCACAGCACTTGAATATCTTGACATTGTTGCAACCGTATACTGGAATAGTATAACTCAATTGTAGACCGTGTACTAGGAAGGGTCCCCAGGAAAGAGAGGTAGGTCACAATGGACACACTTAAATACCAGGTCTTTTCTTAGCCAGAACCTTTCCAAAATGCACTCTCACAGTGTCACACGGCCTTCCAGCAACAACAACAGCAACCAAAGATCAACCTCAAACCACAAGATAAAATTCTTTTCTGATGTGGAAGGTCAGACTAGGCTGCAACCACAGAGCATACTAAGAATAAATCCCACCGAACTGAAGCTCTGATACCACATTGTTGAGAATAAGACACCATTCCCCCTTGAGAAAACCCTTTGACAGAGAAATAAAATAGACACAATCACAACACAAGAACTTAACGTGGAAACTCCAATTACCGGAGAAAAAAACAAGGCCGTTGTCAAATGACAACTAGAGAATATCACTATGTGAAAATTGTTACAACACATAGACTTCTTTCTCTCTAACACCGGCACCCCAGTACACCCACACTCTCTCAAAGCAAATATCTAACTACACCTCACAACACTCTCTAATCAAAGAGTACAGAGGAAAAGAAAAATCAGATACAAGCTTAAAGTGTTTCTGACTGGTGCAAAAAAAATGGAGAACTTAGCCTCATATTTATAGTCTAGGCCACCCACTCCATTTGCTATCCTAAGCAATGTAGGACTAATTCAACCAAATCCTAACACCGCGCACACAGAAATCCTTCTCCTTCTTTTCCTCTCCCACTCCCACGGCGCCGTCCACACTCCTCTTCAATTGGCACAGCCACCGCGACACCCAGAACCGTGCTGTTAGGTGACACCCCACAGCCAGCTCTCTTCCATCATGAAGGAAATCAGAAACAACTCTAGAAGGAACGTCACCAGTAACCACCGTCTAACAGTGGGGGCATCGTCCTCTCGCGCCGTAGCCACCTCTGCACACTGCTGCCATCACGGCTTCCTCCACCGTCGCAGCAACCACCGACGACGCAGCAACTTTCGCCTTGACGTGTACCCCGGTCGATCAACCGCGCCTCCTCCCCAGCGACCTGGGTTTTTTTCCTTTCCATCTTAGAGTTTTAGTTTAACTTGTGTTTTTTATTATGAATGTTTCTTTTGGATGTTCTTACTCAATATTGTTCTGAGAATTAAACTCTTATAGTCTTGGATATTTCTTTTTGAGATAATTAGTAGTTTTTTTTTAGTGTTACTCTTTCTTTATACAGTTTATTTCTTTTCTGCTTAAGGTTCTCCATGCCTTTTTTATTAGGTTTTAGTAATCAAGATTCGGTTTAGGATAATTCATTCTTTTAAATTTGACTAATGAATGTTTTGACTTGAATTGGAAGCATGATCAAGATATTTAGAGATGAAGATTTTTTATGCTTGCTTGTGTTAGATTACTGATTTTGCCATTAGAATATATGCTTTTACATCTGAAATTGATATATAAAATTTTTAAGAATTAAGTATTTTCCATTAAAGGGATTGATATCATTTTGTGATCTATGATCATGCAACTTTCATATTTTTTTCAGCTATCTTATATTGCCAAACTTGATTCTGCACTGTGTATAAGAAAGTGAAGTCAGTTTTGATCTTATACTTTACATATTTTCACCCATAACTGTATAAGACAAGATTGATAAAATGAAACTTTCTTTTTCAATACGAGATTAATTTACAATGAGTGATAAAATCAGTTTTTCCCTTTCTTTTTTAGTTTTACAGCTTTATTTACAAAAAAGAATAACATTATTTCTTTTATTTTGACAGTTACTACTCAATGTATAGGCATGTGGAGCAACTAGCAAGACAAATAAAGAGAAGTACATAATCTGTACAAGGTGTTGAGGCCAAACTATGGCAAGCATGTATTAATTAATTAACTAATATTTTTGACTTACCATATAAATATATGATATCATTCCTAATCATATGGATTTCTATTTCCAGTATATATATCCAAAATATCCATTTGAGTCAAATTTTTTAATTTGAAAAAAATGATATTAATATGAGCAAGTACCTGAGACACTACCAAATGGAGTTTTTCATAAGTTGAATGCACCACCAAAGAGTGATGTACAAATCATTGAATCTGAGATGCTCAATGGATTAAAATTTTATTTTAGTCCTTTAAACTTTATGAATTAATTACTTGTCATGGATGAGGTTGAGAATGAGGATTTTGTATTTACTTTGGAGACAGTTATGGCCAAATTTAGAAAAGAAATGACACCATAGATATTGTGCTGCTTTTATAAATATTTATAGATTCAAATAGCTAGATTCTTTTAGGTTGGATAATAATTGTGTCTACTATGTTTAAAAGTAGATGTTTCTTTATATATGCTTGTTGATGTTTCTTTGTTTTTATAATTGCCATTAGATGGCTGTTTCTTTATTTTTTAGATAGATATTTCTTTGTTTATGGCTGTGTATGTGTCTTTGCTTATGGTTGCAGATGGATGATTGCAGAAAGTCTACTTTAAAATGATTGATAAATTTGAATTGATCGAAGAGAAATTTGAAACAGTTGATGAATTGGATGAAGTGAAAGAGACGTGATCCAAATGTAGCAACTAGAAAGTTATTCTTTATTTAGCTAGTTGTATAGTAATGATATACCCGTTTTCTAAACGATGTAGCTTCACCCCCTCTAACAAAATATAAAGCTTACGCCAGATATTTTTTGTTAAACAAATAGATGTTTTTTTATATACTAAATAGATGATTCTTTTTGTATTACTTTTGGTCCTGATGAATTCCTGTATTGACAGTGTTGCAAATTGTATGGATAAGTTGAATGAATATCATGATTCCTTTCATTGTATTTTAGCATGATGACAAATTTATAGTTACTTATGTAGGATAAACTTTTTTGAGTTTTCATTCACATGGCTTCTGTTAAAGTAAAATCTATTTAATATGAAAAGTGAACATCCTAATGTTTGATAGAAGTAACATTCACTTAGATCTTTGTAAAAATAATTAGTTACCTAACAGAAGTTACTTATATTTATTCTTTACTACAGAGATGATTCAATTGATAGAGAATACAAGTATCAAAAAGAAGGAAAAAAATTTGTATTTATTTTGTTGCTTGTTTAACAAAATTTAAAGAAGAAAAAAAAGATAACGAAAAGAACAACAATAATATCTAGTTATTTACTTTTTCAAAAATAATCAAAGTATTTTGACAGTTTTCTTTTTACCCACTGTTTGTTTTTTGCAGTTATTACACTTAAACTTTGGAGTTACAATTTTTATCAAATTAAAATTGAGTCCACATACACAACATACTGATTAGCGATGAACTTATGAGCAAGTGTTACTTCCATAATTAAATTTATTATCAAGTGGTCAAGGTGTATGCAACAAATGAATAGCCATCTATGTCTATTATATATTAACTAATTAAAAATACTTATAAGTCACAACACTTGAATCAATAAGTATAATATGCGTTCAATTACTTCAAAGTTAATTTCTATCTTAACTGATGATTCATTTCAGAGAATCATTCATTTAGTATAAAAAGAAACATTCATTTCTTTAACAAAAAAAAAAACATCTGAGGTAGATTTTTACATATTGTGCTCGGCTCTTCAGGATGGCCCTGAAAAGTGAAAGTAAAATAAAACAATTATGGTCAAGGAGTATGTAACAAATGAATAGCCATCTATGTCTATTATATATTAAATATAAAAATATTCATAAGTAACAACAATTGAATCAATAAGTACAATATATGTTAGTTTATTTCAAAGTTAATTTCCTTCTTAAATGATGTTTCTTTAAAAGAATAATCCATTTAGTATAAAAAGAAATATATATTAGTTTAACATAAAAAATACGTGACAAAAATTTTTGTATAAACATTCAAGTTGCCTGCAAGAAGAAAGTTATAAAGTAGGACCAAAATAAAATACATCCTATTCTTAAAGTAATATAAAAATTCACAAGTATAACCCAAGAAAAATTTTAAAATATATCAAAAGTGTTTTAAATGGTAACGTCATCACATGTATACATTATAATGAATTCCACTCTTTGCATAATTTTTAGGTGTCTAGACTCAAACCGAACTTTAAATCTGGCAAAATTAGACTAACTCTAGTCTAATTTTTATCCCAAACTCGCAAACCACATTAAAAAAATCTAGTGCAGCATGTTCTCACATTATCAATCAAAACAAGAATCATTAAACCAATAGTATAAATATTAGCAGCATCCACCCATTGAATGGAAAAGAACAGTTCTATAGTAAATTTAAAAAAACTGATATATCACAAACAAAACATTTGCATTTTCATTCATAAATATCATCTTTGTTGTTTAATTTCTTGCAGTAATTTCATATGATTAAATTCACATCGAACTTCGAATAAATTAAAATTAAGTTAAATCAGAACTAATCTTTTAAAAACAAACAACAATCTTATGGTAAAGACAACATACGTGATCATTCAGTAAGAACCATCCATTTACAACAAAAAGCAATATTCAATAAATTATAATTAAATCATATGCATACTCAACAAAAATAGACATCTAATTCGCATGATTAGAAACATCCAATAATTGAAATCAGAGACATCCATTTATCAATCTACAAAAAATCAGAATATCTTCACAGAAGAACCAACATACATTCTTCTAAAATCAAAAACAGAACAGAAGCATCTTCTATTACTTAAACCCCTAACAAAATACTACCCAAATGGAGAACATCATGGTGAATTCAGCAAAATTAAACATAAATCGATAACAACCACAGTTCTTGAATCTTAGTATAGATTAACAACATCCAATTTCCAATAAAACCCTAACATGCACTAACTTGTCAGCGTAGAATGAGGTGGTTCATGAACCAGAGGCATCTTGACGACAGCGACGGCTTTCACGACTGCGTGATGAATGCCAAATGCGGTGGACGTTGTTGATGGACCTACCGAAGAAGACGAGTCCGCGATGGCGTATTCGACTAGCGTCTGATGCAGAGGTGGCAGTAAGTAGAGTCACGGTCGATGGAGATGGCTTCCTTGCATGCGATGGCAGTGGCTTCTTCACTGAAGTACTGGACGGCACTGATTGGGGTTAGTGGTGGGAGAGAAGACAACTAGGCGGCGAGACCCAGAATGCGCCACCGTGGAGAAGAAGCTCGACGATAGTATAGAGCTAGAGAGAAGAGAGCTGCGGTTGAATTCTTCATGGTAATTAGGGTAAAAGTTAGATATTTGGGTATATGATTTTTTTGTCATTTGGACTTTGGGGTCAGCCCAATTGAGTTAGCTGGTAATTGGCAGATACTGAGTTGGTTCCTAACAAAATTGATTATTTTATTATTAATTTATTAGGTGTTAATAGATTTGTCATAATTTTATCAGATTTATACAGAATTAGAATAAGTTGATTATCTATCTGTGGTGAATCAGACGTTGAAATAAAAAATTATGAGTAAATTTTGGTAAGACAAAATAATTCTAGAAAGAAGATGATAAACTCAATAAATTAGTTATATATATGTAATAAATCAAAGATTAAATAAAAAATTATAAATAAATTTTTAAATAAACTCAGGATGTGGCACTGCCGTTGTACTGTCCCATGGCTTGGTGGCATCGAAATCAGCACTCTTTTTTTTCTAGAGTCTCTACCCAAGCACTGTGCCATATCGTGACCATCACGTGCACAAGAATTACAAATTAAATTTAAACTTCCATACTCCACTACATGAGTTACGCCTTCCACAATGATATGCTTGATCACTGGCAATCCTAAATTTATTTGAACACATACTCGGACATATCGTCCTCTCTCAGCCAACTTAGTGGCTAGGTCCACTTTGATCGGAACTTCTATTGCAGAAGTAATACGCATTATGACCTGTTCTTGATAGCACCAGATTGGAAGTTCCGAAATTCGAACCCATACAAGCGTAGACCCAAAGGATTGCTCACATGGCCGAAAATCTATATCCCACTATTTTACAGCAACACAATGCCCTTCAATCAACTACAGGCCACCAAGCATGACATTTTCACAATCTTCACCTGCATCAAATTTTACCATGAAGTACTCAAATTCCACATCAAGCAGATCAAAGCCACCATTGATGCGTCAAACCATCCGAGATCTGTGTAACTATAATTTTTATCAAGAACCTTGATCACCAAAACTTCTCGATAAGACTCTGCTAAGAAAATTTTGGCTTTTTCAGTGAAATTTACACATGAAATTTGGGGATTGCCCTGTTTGCTTACCACCGTAGCTAAACTATCCTCAAATAGAGATCCTGCAAGTGCAAAGTAGACTTTGAAAAATCCTCTCGTAAAAAATTCTCCTTGGCACCGATGCACCCCCACCCACACTCTCCCCCTTATCTCTTATGACAGTATGGCCGCTATCCTCACTGTGTTTCGCTCTCAAACACTCGTTACCGCTCTCTCTTTCTCTCATTCTCTATGAGTACGGAGTACGTACTCTTTCTCTGCTAAAGTTTAAAATAAGTTGATTATCTATTTGTGGTGAATCAGACATGAAATAAAAAATTATGAATAAATTTTGTTAACCCAAAATAATTCTAGGAAGAAGATGATAAACTCAATAAATTAATTATCTATATGTAATAAATATAATATTAAATAAAAAATTATAAATAAATTTTTGAAAAAACTAAATAGCCCCAAAAAAATTGTTATTGTAGTACTCTCTAGAGTATACAATTTTTCGGGTTTTTTAGTATATCAATACTCTTTCATATTTTATTATTGATGTTGATAATTGTCATTACTGTAATTATTGGGACGTACAAAGTATTGTTTTATATTTTTTTATTGATTATTTTAATATTGATTTATCAAATGTTAGTAGATTTATCACAATTTTATTAGATATATGTAGAGTTAGAATAAGTTAATTATTTATTTGTAGTGAATCAGACGTTAAAATGAAAAATTATGAATAAATTTTATAAAGATAAAATAATTTTAGGAAGAAGACGATAAACTCAGTAAGTCGGTTATCTATCTGTGATGGACCATAAATTAAATAAAAAATAATAAATAAATTTTTATTAAAGCTACGTGGTCTCAAAGAAAAGATGGTGTCATTTCTTATTCTGTTTTTTTGTGATGCATATGCCTTCAAAATTTTTAATTTAATTCAAAGAATTTCTTCTTTATGCTCATTTTTCTTTGAATTATCTATCTATTTCATCTTTAATTTTTTTATTGATTATTTCAATATTAATTTTTTAAGGGTTAGTAAATTTGTCACAATTTTATCATATATATACATAATTAGAATAAGTTGATTATCTATCTGTGGTGAATCAGACGTTGAAATAAAAAATTATGAATAAATTTTGGTAAGACAAAATAATTCTAGGAAAAAATGATAAATTCAATAAATTAGTTATATATATGTAATAAAAAGATTAAATAAAAAACTATAAATAAATTTTTGATAAAGTTAAATAGCACCAAAAAGAATTGTTAGTGTAGTAGTCTCTAGAGTATACAATATTGTTTCATCTATTTTTATTATTTTCTTTCTATAGTTTATCAATACTCTTTCATTTTTTATTATTGATATAGATAATTGTCATTATTGTAACTATTGAGAAGTAGTAAGTACTGTTTTATATTTTTTATTTATTATTTTAATGTTAATTTATTAAGTATCAGTAGATTTGCCACAATTTTATTAGATATATGTAGAGTTAGAATAAGTTAATTATTTATCGGTACAGAATAAGACGTTATAAAAAAAGTATGAGTAAATTTTGTTAAGATAAAATAATTCTAGAAAGAAGATGATAAATTCAATAAATTAGTTATCTATATGTAATAAATTAAATACTAAATAAAAAATTATAAATAAATTTTTGACAAAGCTGAATGGCCCCAAAAAAATTGTTAGTGTAGTATTCTCTGAAATATACAGTATTATTTTATCTTTTTTTATGTTTTTTTATTATAGTTTATCAATACTCTTTCATATTTTGTTATTGATCTTGATAATTGTCATTACTGTAATTATTGGAAAGTACAAAGTATTATTTTATATTTTTTATTGATTATTTTAATATTAATTTATCAAGTGTTAGTAGATTTATCACAATTTTATTAGATATACATAGAATTAGAATAAGTTAATTATTTATTTGTAATGAATCAGACGATGAAATAAAAGATTATGAATAAATTTTGCTAAGATAAAATAATTTTAAGAACAAGATAAACTCAGCAAGTCGGTTATCTATCTGTGATGGATCACAAATTAAATAAAAAATTATAAATAAATTTTTAATAAAGCTACGTGATCCCAAAGAAAAGATGGTGAATTCAGTTACTTATCATTTCTTATGCTCTTTTTTTGTGATGTATATGCCTTCAAAACTTTTAATTCAATCTAAAGAATTTCTTCTTTACACTCATTTTTCTTTGAATTATCTATCTGTTTTATCTTTAATTTTTTATTGATTATTTTAATATTAGTTTATTAGGTGTTAATAAATTTGTCACAATTTTATTAAATATATACAGAATTAGAATATGTTGATTATCTATCTGTGGTGAATAAGACATTGAAATAAAAAATTATGAATAAATTTTGGTAAGACAAAATAATTCTAGAAGAAAAAATGATAAACTAAATAAATTAATTATCTATATGTAATAAATCAAAGATTAAATAAAAATCTATAAAGAAATTTTTGGTTATTGATCTTGATAATTGTCATTACTGTAATTATTGGAAAGTACAAAGTATTATTTTATATTTTTTATTTATTATTTTAATATTAATTTATTAAGTGTTAGTAGATTTGCCACAATTTTATTAGATATATGTAGAGTTAAAATAAGTTAATTATTTATCTGTAGTGAATCAGATGTTGAAATAAAAATTATGAATAAATTTTACTAAGATAAAATAATTTTAGAAAGAAAATGATAAACTAAATAAGTCGGTTATCTATCTGGGATGGATCACGAAATAAATAAATAAAAACTATAAATAAATTTTTAATAAAGCTAAGTGGTTCAAATAGAAAATTGTAAATTCAGTTGCTTATCATTTCTTATATTCTTTTCTCGTGATGCATATACCTTCAAAATTTTTAATTCAAAAAGAATTCCTTCGTTATACCTATTTTTATTTGAATTATCTATCAGTTTCATCTTTAATTTTTTATTATTTATTTTATAATTAGTTTATTAGATGTTAGTAGATTTGTCACAATTTTATTAGATATATATAGAATTAAAATAAGTTGATTATCTATTTGTGGTGAATCAAACATTGAAATAAAAAATTATGAATAAATTTTGTTAAGATAAAATAATTCTAAAAAGAAGATGATAAATTCAATAAATTAGTTATCTATATATAATAAATTAAATATTAAATAAAAAATTATAAATAAAATTTTGATAAAGCTGAATGGCCCCAAAAAAAATTGTGTAATATTCTTTGGAGTATATAGTATTGTTTCATTTTTTATGGTTTTTTTTATAGTTTATCAATACTCTTTTATATTTTATTATTGATATTGATAATTGTCATTACTGTAATTATTGGAAAGTATAATTTGTTTTATATTTTTTATTGATTATTTTAATATTGATTTATCAAGTGTTAGTAGATTAATCCCAATTTTATAAGATATATGTAGAGTTAGAATAAGTTAATTATTTATTTGTAATCAGACGTTGAAATGAAAGATTATAAATAAATTTTGCAAAGATAAAATAATTTTAAGAAGAAGATAAACTCAGTAAATCGGTTATCTATCTGTGATGGATGACAAATTAAATAAAAAACTATAAATAAATTTTTAATAAAGTTACGTGATCCCAAAGAAAAGATGGTGAATTCAGTTACTTATCATTTCTTATGCTCTTTTTCTGTGATGCATATGCCTTCAAAATTTTTAATTCAATCCAACAAATTTCTTCTTTACACTCAGTTTTTTTTGAATTATTTATCTGTTTTATCTTTAATTTTTTATTGATTATTTTAATATTAGTTTATTAGGTGTTAGTAAATTTGTCACCATTTTTTCAGATATATACAGAATTAGAATAAGTTGATTATCTATCTGTGGTGAATAAGATATTGAAATAAAAAATTATGAATAAATGTTGGTAAGACAAAATAATTCTAGAAAAAAAATGATAAACTCAATAAATTAGTTATCTATAGGTAATAAATCAAAGATTAAATAAAAACATATAAATAAATTTTTGATAAAGCTGAATGACACCAAAAAGAATGGTTAGTATAGTACTCTCTAGAGTATACAGTATTGTTTCATCTTTTTTAATTGTTTTCTTTTA
>NC_029777.3:15839145-15910033 GCF_000817695.3 Arachis duranensis
CACTCTTTCATTTTTTTATTGATGTTGATAATTGTCATTATTGTAACTATTGAGAAGTGCCAAGTATTGTTTTATATTTTTTATTTATTATTTTTATGTTGATTTATTAAGTGTTAGTAGATTTGCTATAATTTTATTAGATATATGTAGAGTTAGAATAATTTAATTATTTATCTGTTGAGAATCAGATGTTGAAATAAAAGATTATAAATAAATTTTGCTAAGATAAAATAATTTCAGAAAGAAAATGATAAACTCAATAAGTCGGTTATCTATTTATGATAGATCACAAATTAAATAAAAAACTATAAATAAATTTTTAATAAAGTTCAGTGGTCCAAATAAAAGATGATAAATTCAGTTGGTTGTCATTTTTATGTTCTTTTCTTGCTATGCATATGGCTTCAAAATTTTTAATTCAATCCAAAGAATTCCTTCTTTATATCCATTTTCGTTTGAATTATCAACGTGTTTCATCTTTAATTTTTATTTTATAATTAATTTATTAGATGTTAGTAGATTTATCACAATTTTATTAGATATATATAAAATTAAAATAAGTTGATTATTTATTTGTGGTGAATCAAACGTTGAAATAAAAAATTATGAATAAATTTTTTAAGACAAAATAATTCAAAAAAGAAGATGATAAACTCAATAAATTAGTTATCTATATATAATAAATTAAATATTAATTAAAAATTTTAAATAAAATTTTGATAAAGTTGAATGGTCCCAAAAAGAATTGTTAGTGTAGTATTCTTTGGAATGTATTGTTTCATTATTTTATGGTTTTTTTTATAGTTTATCAATATTCTTTCATATTTTATTATTGATGTTGATAATTGTCATTACTGTAATTATTGGGAGGTACAATTTGTTTAATATTTTTTATTGATTATTTTAATATTGATTTATGGGGGTGATAATGTAACAACCTCCCTTCACCCCTTCTAGAAAAAAAAATCAAATTCGAATTTGAAAATCAATTAGGAGATAAGCTTAGAATTTTGAATTTATGGATAGGAACCTAGTAACCACCCTCCGTTTGAAATTTAAAATATCCCAATCACCCTATCCCCATATGTATATAAATAGGGGAGCACCCATAGGTAGAAAATCACTCCTCTCAAATACTAATCCTCTCCCTTCTCTTTCTACAAAAGAAATAATATTCTGTGGGCAAACACAAGAGGCAAGCTCGAAGAAGCGTTAGGAAAAAGTGTAGAGAATTATGCCTTTCTTACTTATGTTGGCATGTAGTATGCTCTAGTTTATTTCCTTCCATCCATGCATGATTACTATCTTTTCATGTGTTACATGGCATTAATACCTTGTTCTCATCCCTTATCCATGTTGACCATGTTCATCTATTCTATCATTCATGACCTCTTGATTCATTAGTACATACCTTTTTACCATGTTTAATTACTTGATATATCCTAATTTTTACCTTGTGCAATTACATGACTTTTCATATCATTATAAATGTTCTTGATTTTATATTTTATTTAATTATTTAATATACCATAATTCTACCATATGTATTTACATGGCTATTCATACCATTAACGTTCCTTTAATTTTAAGAGTACATGCCTTTCTACCATATTTTATTATTTAATGTACCATGATCCTACCATATGCACTTATATGGCTTTCCATCATCAACGTTTCCTTAATGTTAAGAATACATACCTTCCTACCATGTTGTATCTAATTATTTAACATTCCCTAATTTTATTATGTGCCCTTACATGACCTTTGATTACCGTTACATTATTATTATTCCTTTAATATTAAGAGTACATGCTCCTTTTTGTGTCTTATTCAAGGAACCCTATTTTATGCAACTACATGACCCCTTATATCATTATGTTATTATTGCTCCTTTAATTTAAAAATCAAGGGTACATACTTCTTATAATATCTAATCCAAGTATTTCAAAAACTCCCTTTCTTATTATATGCACATAGATTATATTTTATACAGTATATCATTAACATCTTCTTAGGGTCAAGAGTACATGTTTCCTTATCATTATTTTATTTCAACTAATTAATATCCCTCACTTTATTACATGAAATTATATTGACTTTTATACCATTAGATTAATATTAATATTTTCTTGAGTTAAAAAGTACATGCTCTCTTATAACTATTTTATTCAACTATTTAAAATATCCTATTTTTTACGTATAAAATCTTATTCAAACATGCTTATTTTATCATGATACATGTCTCTCCTCTTGCATGATCCATTCTTGTATATGCCTAAATAACCCTACTTGTTAAAGAACTGAGGGAATGATCCTTCGGTAAGGGAAGGTGACCCCCAAAGACAAGATAATTGAGATGATCCTTCGGTAAGGGAAGATGATCGAATCGATATGATCCTTTGGTAAGGGAAGGTGATCGGCAAACCTTTGGGAACCTTCGGTAAGGGAAGGGAACTCCCATCAATTTTATATAATAAGATATCTTTGTTGATAGAACTCTTTTCTTGTGTATGTCTAAATAACCTTGATTGTAAATTGAACTGAGGGAATGATTCTTCGGTAAGGGAAGGTGACCCCCAAAGACAAGATATCGAGATGATCCCTCGGTAAGGGAGGGTGATCGATCGAGATGATCTTTCGGTAAGGGAAGGTGATCGCCAAGACATTCGAGATAAGAACCTTCGGTAAGGGAAGGGGACTCTCATTTATACCGGTTTGAGCTCAATACCTTCCATAAAAGTTAAAAGTTAAGAAAGCATGAATGAAAGTTTGATGTTTATGTTTTTTTTTTTTCTGATTATGTTGATGTTACTTAAGATGTTATCCTTCTATTTCTTTCTTTTGCACACATGTTTTACAAGAAAGATACATATTACATGCCATGTTATACGATGGTTTTTTTTTAAATCCCGCACGTGGGCTGGAGATGGATATGGAGGTGTTGCATAGCACTCCTACTGAGACATTAGGTTCTCACTCCCTTTCTTTTCCCATACTATCTCTAGAGGAATCCGACAACCCTAGCCAGAAGGAAGACACCATGGAGAAGGATCCAGAGGAGGAGTTGGACCCTTGCGGAAGTCCAAAAGTGGAATACGTGCCCTCTTCCCCCACTTCGGCACCCCGTCGAGTTTTGGTTCACCCCCACCCAATGGAACCGGATCTTCACTGCGCGAAAAGGTGTTGGAGGAAGGCTCCTGGTACCTCGATTCGTGAATAACTGAAGGGTCCTGATCAAGGATAGGATAGGATACAAGTATGAGAGTTTCTTCGACGGGATTAGTTTAGGACGTGATTAGTTTCTTTTTTGGTTACAAATTTCTCTAAGTGTTTCATTTTGAACCGTACTCATGGTTAAGATATTATTTCATATTCAAACGTTTTAGTGCTACTCATTTTCCCCTTCACGCGTCCCTCCTCCTCCCTTGCACATCTTAGGGTGTTACATTAATGGTATCAGAGCAAAGTCGATCCTAGGGATTGTGTCTTAGGAGGTATGACTGATAAAAGTTTTCCCACCCTCTGCCAATGCGCCCCAGCATCAGGAGCGAGTCTTTGCCCTCAGCAGTGAGGGAGCCCACAAGTCAGAAGATCGAATCGAGGATAAATGCACAATTAATGAATCATTTAACTACTCTAGATGATACTGGTACTTCTCCTTCGTTCATATCTCTCTCCGCTACTAGTAAAGATTAGCTTGCCCATGTCCAAATCACTATGCATCTTACTAATGACCATTATTGACAAAATTAGGATGTAGAATTTGGGGACAAATTCTTTTTTTATGGGGGTGATAATGTAACAACCTCCCTTCACCCCTTCTAGAAATAAAATCAAATTCGAATTTGAGAATCAGTTAGGAGATAAGTTTAGAATTTTGAATTTATGAATAGGAACCTAGTAACCACCCTCCGTTTGAAATTTAAAATATCCCAACCACCCTATCCTCAGATGTATATAAATAGGGGAGCACCTTATGCTCTAGTTTATTTCCTTCCATCCATGCATGATTACTATCTTTTCATGTGTTACATGGCATTAATACCTTGTTCTCATCCCTTATCCATGTTGACCATGTTCATCTATTCTATCATTCATGACCTCTTGATTCATTAGTACATACCTTTTTACCATGTTTAATTACTTGATATATCCTAATTTTTACCTTGTGCAATTACATGACTTTTCATATCATTATAAATGTTCTTGATTTTATATTTTATTTAATTATTTAATATACCATAATTTTACCATATGCATTTACATGACTTTTCATACCATTAACGTTCCTTTAATTTTAAGAGTACATGCCTTTCTACCATATTTTATTATTTAATGTACCATGATCCTACCATATGCACTTATATGGCTTTCCATCATCAACGTTTCCTTAATGTTAAGAGTACATACCTTCCTACCATGTTGTATCTAATTATTTAACATTCCCTAATTTTATTATGTGCCCTTACATGACCTTTGATTATCGTTACATTATTATTATTCCTTTAATATTAAGAGTACATGCTCCTTTTTGTGTCTTGTTCAAGGAACCCTATTTTATGCAACTACATGACCCCTTATATCATTATGTTATTATTGCTCCTTTAATTTAAAAATCAAGGGTACATGCTTCTTATAATATCTAATCCAAGTATTTCAAAAACTCCCTTTCTTATTATATGCACATAGATTATATTTTATACAGTATATCATTAACATCTTCTTAGGGTCAAGAGTACATGTTTCTTTATCATTATTTTATTTCAACTAATTAATATCCCCCACTTTATTACATGAAATTATATTGACTTTTATACCATTAGATTAATATTAATATTTCCTTGAGTTAAAAAGTACATGCTCTCTTATAACTATTTTATTCAACTATTTAAAATATCCTATTTTTTACGTATAAAATTTTATTCAAACATGCTTATTTTATCATGATACATGTCTCTCCTCTTGCATGATCCATTCTTGTATATGCCTAAATAACCCTACTTGTTAAAGAACTGAGGGAATGATCCTTCGGTAAGGGAAGGTGACCCCCAAAGACAAGATAATCGAGATGATCCTTCGGTAAGGGAAGGTGATCGAATCGAGATGATCCTTCGGTAAGGAAAGGTGATCGGCAAACCTTTGGGAACCTTCGGTAAGGGAAGGGAACTCCCATCAATTTTATATAATAAGATATCTTTGTTGATAGAACTCTTTTCTTGTGTATGTCTAAATAACCTTGATTGTAAATTGAACTGAGGGAATGATTCTTCGGTAAGGGAAGGTGACCCCCAAAGACAAGATATCGAGATGATCCCTCGGTAAGGGAGGGTGATCGATCGAGATGATCCTTCGGTAAGGGAAGGTGATCGCCAAGACATTCGATATAAGAACCTTCGGTAAGGGAAGGAGACTCTCATTTATACCGGTTTGAGCTCAATACCTTCCATAAAAGTTAAAAGTTAAGAAAGCATGAATGAAAGTTTGATGTTTATATTTTTTTTTCTTTAGATTTAATGATGATTATGTTGATGTTACTTAAGATGTTATCCTTCTATTTCTTTCTTTTGCACACATGTTTTACAAGAAAGATACATATTACATGCCATGTTATATGCTGGTTTTTTTTTAAATCCCGCATGTGGGCTGGAGATGGATATGGAGGTGTTGCATAGCACTCCTACTGAGACGTTAGGTTCTCACTCCCTTTCTTTTCCCATACTATCTCCAGAGGAATCCGACAACCCTAGCCAGAAGGAAGACACCATGGAGAAGGATCCAGAGGAAGAGTTGGACCCTTGCAGAAGTCCAAAGGTGGAATACGTGCCCTCTTCCCCCACTTCGGCACCCCGTCGAGTTTTGGTTCACCCCCACCCAACGGAACCGGATCTTCACTGCGCGAAAAGGTGTTGGAGGAAGGCCCCTGGTACCTCGATTCGTGAATAACTGAAGGGTCCTGATCAAGGATAGGATAGGATACAAGTATGAGAGCTTCTTCGACGGAATTAGTTTAGGACGTAATTAATTTTTTTTTTTGTTACAATTTTCTCTAAGTGTTTCATTTTGAACCGTACTCATGGTTAAGATATTATTTCATATTCAAACGTTTTAGTGCTACTCATTTTCCCCTTCACGCGTCCCTCCTCCTCCTCCCTTGCACATCTTAGGGTGTTACACAAAATAATTCTAAAAAAAGAAATGATAAACTCAATAAATTAGTTATCTATAGGTAATAAATCAAAGATTAAATAAAAAATTATAAATAAATTTTTTATAAAGCTGAATGGCACCAAAAAAATTGTTAGTGTAATACTCTCTGCAATATGAGTATTGTTTCATCTTTTTTTATTATTTTCTTTCTATAGTTTATCAATACTCTTTTATTTTTTATTATTAATGTTGATAATTATCATTATTGTAACTATTGAGAAGTACAAAGTATTATTTTATATTTTTTTATTTATTATTTTAATGTTGATTTATTAAGTATTAGTAGATTTGTCACAATTTTATTAGATATATGTTGTGTTAGAATAAGTTAATTATTTATCTATAGTGAATCTGATGTTGAAATAAAAAATTATGAATAAATTTTGCTAAAATAAAATAATTTCAGAAAGAAAATGATAAACTTAATAAGTTGGTTATCCATCTGTGATGGATTACGAATTAAATAAAAAACTATAAATAATTTTTTAATAAAACTAAGTGGTCCCAAAGAAAAGACAGTAAATACAGTTGTTTATCGTTTTTTATACTCATTTTTTGTGATGCATATGCCTTTAAAATTTTTGATTCAATCCAAAAAATTCATTCTTTATG
Source organism: Arachis duranensis (assembly GCF_000817695.3). Lineage (NCBI taxonomy): Eukaryota > Viridiplantae > Streptophyta > Magnoliopsida > Fabales > Fabaceae > Arachis > Arachis duranensis. Next base: position 15,845,965 of record NC_029777.3, read on the forward strand.
CTCATTTTCGTTTGAATTATCTATCTGCTTAATTTTATTGATTATTTTAATATTAGTTTATTAGATGTTAGTAGATTTATCACAATTTTATTAGATATATATAGAATAAAAATAAATTTATTATCTATTTGTGATGAATCAGACGTTGAAACAAAAACAGTATGAATAAATTTTGTTAAGATAAAATAATTTTAGAATGAAGATGATAAATTCAATAAATTAGTTATCTATATGTAATAAATTAAATATTAAATAAACAATAAAAAATAAATTTTTGATAAAGCTGAATAGCCTCAAAAAAAATTGTTAGTGTAGTACTTTCTGTAGTATACAGTATTGTTTCATCTTTTTGTATGGTTTTCTTTGTATAGTTTATCAATACTCTTTTATTTTTTATTATTGATATTAATAATTGTCATTATTGTATTTATTGAGAACTACAAAGTATTATTTTATATTTTCTTATTGATTATTTTAATATTGATTTATCAAGTGTTAGAAGATTTATCACAATTTTATTAGATACATGTAGAGTTAGAATAAGTTAGGTAGCGTTCGTTTTCGGGGGCAGGACACGGAGACATGGACAACACTTGTCTAAAAAGTGTTTGGAAGCAGAGACATGGATAGTGGACATATTATCTCCGAGATAGTTTTTTATACTTTTGTGTCCACTTTTTTACGAAGGACAATGATGGACACGAGATTTGGAAGAGTGGACACGGACAATTTTATAAATTTTGTTTTTTTTTTCCACTATTACCCCTTCTTATTTTTCCTATTGCGGTTGTTCAGAAATATTTTTTTCTTCCTGTTCTTTCTCTATCTCTTTCTTTTCCAGATACTCTCTTTTCTGTAGAATTTTTTATTGGGGGTAGATAATTCTTTTCTTTTTATCGTTTTACTTCAATACCATTTTAACTTTATATTATATTATTTGATTTGTACTAAAAATAATAACAAAAATAATTAATCTTGAGATTTTTGAAAGATAAATATTATCAAAAGTAAAATTGATCTTTTAAAATGCTAAAAAATAATTTATAAATTATAATTGATTTTATATAATTAAAAAAATCAGTTTTTTATAAAGAAAAATCAGTTTTTAGATAAAAAAATTAGTTTTTTTAAAAAAAAGATTTTTATATGCAAAAACTAATTATTTTTTCATGTAAAAATGGATTTTTTCAAAATTAATTTTTTATTTTAAATTAATTTGGCTTATTAACTTAAACAAAATTTTTTATTAATCAAACTCAAATTTAATTTTTTTTTGTTAATCTTAACCATATGTATTCCTACATATTAATAATAAATTTTAAAATAAAATAATTATATTTATAAATTTTATTTTAATATAAATACTAATATATTTTTTTATTAAAATTTTTTGCCTCTTCAAATATTTTTTTCAAGTTCCGTCTGTACTCCTACGTACTCTCATTTTTTATTAAATTAATTTGTATTGATGTAGAAAATTTGGAATCACAGTGCTATTTTAGTCATTTCATATAATATTTTAGTCTTGTTCATATGTATCCAAACATAATACTAGACATTACATTAGTGTCTTTTTCATCGTATCCAAATACAATACAAAAAGATAACTTTTAGTGCCTCCGTCCTATTGTCTCCATTTTAGTGTCATGTTTTGTCCTGTCTCTAAAAACAAACGCAGCCTTAATTATTTATTTATAATAATCAGACGTTGAAATGAAAGATTATGAATAAATTTTGTTAAGATAAAATAATTTGAAGAAGAAGATAAACTCAATAAGTTGGTTATCTATCTGTGATAGATCACAAATTAAATAAAAAACTATAAATAAAATTTTAATAAAGCTAGTTGATGCCAAAGAAAAAATGGTAAATTCAGTTACTTATCATTTCTTATGTTCTTTTCTTGGGATGCATATGCCTTCAAAATTTTTAATTCAATCTAAAGAATTCCTTTTTTACGCTCTTTTTTTTTCGAATTATCAATTTGTTTCATCTTTAATTTTTTATTTATTATTTTAATATTAGTTTATTAAATATTAGTAGATTTGTCATAATTTTATTAGATATATAAAGAATTAGAATAAGTTGATTATTTATCTTAGTAAATCAGATGTTGAAATTAAAAATTATGAAAAAAATTTGTTAAAACAATAATTTTAAAAAGAAGATGATAAACTTAATAAATTAGTTATTTATTGTAATAAATTAAAGATTAAATAAAAAATTATAAATAAATTTTTGATAGAGTTGAATGCCCCAAAAAATTGTTAGCTAGCGTAGCACTCTCTCTGCAGGATTGTTTCAATTTTTTATTGTTTTCTTTTTTTAGTTTATCAAGATTTTTTTATTTTTTATTATTGATGTTGATAATTATCATTACTGTAATTATTAAGAAATACAAAATCTTATTTTATATTTTTTATTGATTATTTTAATATTAATTTATTAAGTGTTAGTAAGTTTATCACAATTTTATTAGATACATGTAGAGCTAGAATTAGTTAATTATTTATCAGTAGTAAATCAAATGTTGAAATGAAAAATTATGAATAAATTTTGCTAAAATAAAATAATTTAAAGAAGAAGACGATAAATTTTGTAAATAGGTTATCTATCAGTGATGGATCACAAATTAAAAAAACTATAAATAAATTTTTAATAAAGCTACCTGGTCTGAAAGAAAAGATGATGAATTCAGTTACTTATCCTTTCTTATGTCTTCAAAATTTTTAATTCAATCCAAAGAATTCCTTCTTTACGCTATTTTTTTTGAATTATCTATCTTTTTCATCTTTAATTTTTTATTGATTATTTTAATATTAATTTATTAGGTGTTAGTAAAATTGTCACAATTTTATGAGATATATACAGAATTAGAATAAGTTAATTATTTATCTGTAGTAAATCATACGTTGAAATAAAAAATTATGAATAAATTTTGGTAAGACAAAATAATTCTAAAAAAGAAAATGATAAACTCAATAAATTAGTTATCTATAGGTAATAAATCAAATATTAAATAAAAAACTATAAATAATTTTTTTATAAAGCTGAATGGCACCAAAAAAAATTGTTAGTGTAGTACTCTCTAGAGTATGTGTATTGTTTTATCTTTTTTTATTGTTTTCTTTCGATAGTTTATTAATACTTTTTCATTTTTTTTATTATTGATGTTGATAATTGTCATTACTGTAACTATTGAGAAGTACAAAGTATTGTTTTATATTTTCTTATTTATTATTTTAATGTTGATTTATTAAGTGTTAGTAGATTTGTCACAATTTTATTAGATATATGTTGTATTAGAATAAGTTAATTATTTATCTGTAGTGAATCTGATGTTGAAATAAAAAATTATGAATAAATTTTGCTAAGATAAAATAGTTTCAAAAAGAAAATGATAAATTTAATAAGTTGGTTATCTATCTGTGATGGATTACAAATTAAATAAAAAATTATAAATAAATTTTTAATAAAGTTAAGTGGACCCAAAGAGAAGACGGTGAATGTAGTTGTTTATCGTTTTTTATGCTTATTTCTTGTGATGCATATGCCTTTAAAATTTTTTATTCAATCCAAAGAATTCATTCTTTATGCTCGTTCGTTTGAATTATCTATCTGCTTAATTTTATTGATTATTTTAATATTAGTTCCTTAGATGTTAGTAGATTTATCACAATTTTATTAGATATATATAGAATTAAAATACGTTGATTATCTATTTGTGGTGAATCAGACGTTGAAATAAAAACAGTATAAATAAATTTTGTTAAGATAAAATAATTTTAGAATGAAGTTGATAAATTCAATAAATTAGTTATCTATATGTAATAAATTAAATATTAAATAAAAAATAAAAAATAAATTTTTGATAAAGCTGAATGGCCCCAAAAAATATTGTTAGTATAGTACTCTTTGTAGTATACAGTATTGTTTTATTTTTTGTATTGTTTTCTTTTTATAGTTTATCAATACTCTTTCATTTTTTATTATTGATGTTGATAATTGTCATTATTTTATTTATTGAGAACTACAAAGTATTGTTTTATATTTTTTTATTGATTATTTTAATATTGATTTATCAAGTGTTAGAAGATTTATCACAATTTTATTAGATACATGTAGAGTTAGAATAAGTTAATTATTTATTTGTAATGAATCAGACGTTAAAATGAAAGATTATGAATAAATTTTGTTAAGATAAAATAATTTGAAGAAGAAGATAAATCCAGTAAGTCGGTTATCTATCTGTGATAGATTACAGATTAAATAAAAAACTATAAATAAAATTTTAAGAAAGCTAATTGATGCCAAAGAAAAAATAGAATTAGAATAATTTTATTAGTTTATAAAGAATTAGAATAAGTTGATTATTTATCTTGGTGAATTAGATGTTGAAATAAAAAATTATGAATAAATTTTGTTAAGACAATAATTCTAAAAAGAAGATGATAAACTTAATAAATTAGTTATTTATATGTAATAAATTAAAGATTAAATAAAAAATTATAAATAAATTTTTGATAGAGTTGAATGCCCCCAAAAAAATTGTTAGCTAGTGTAGCACTCTTTGCAGGATTGTTTCAATTTTTTATTGTTTTTTTTCTTTAGTTTATCAATACTTTTTTATTTTTTATTATTGATGTTGATAATTATCATTATTGTAATTATTGAGAAGTATAAAATATTGTTTTATATTTTTTATTGATTATTTTAATATTAATTTATTAAGTGTTAGTAAGTTTATCACAATTTTATTAGATATATGTAGAGTTAGAATAAGTTAATTATTTATCTGTAGTAAATCAGATGTTGAAATAAAAAATTATGAATAAATTTTGTTAAGATAAAATAATTTTAAGAAGAAGATGATAAACTCTGTAAATCGGTTATCTATCGGTGATGGATCATAAATTAAAAAAACTATAAATAAATTTTTAATAAAGTTACGTGGTCTCAAGGAAAAGATGATGAATTCAGTTACTTATTATTTCTTATGTCTTCAAAATTTTTAATTCAATCCAAAGAATTTCTTCTTTACGCTATTTTTTTTGAATTATCTATCTTTTTCATCTTTAATTTTTTATTGATTATTTTAATATTAATTTATTAGGTGTTAGTAAAATTGTCACAATTTTATCAGATATATGCAGAATTAGAATAAATTAATTATTTATCTGTAGTAAATCAGACGTTGAAATAAAAAATTATGAATAAATTTTGGTAAGACAAAATAATTCTAAAAAAGAAAATGATAAACTCAATAAATTAGTTAACTATAGGTAATAAATCAAAGATTAAATAAAAAATTATAAATAAATTTTTTATAAAGCTGAATGGCACAAAAAAAAATTGTTAGTGTAGTACTCTCTAGAGTATGTGTATTGTTTCATCTTTTTTTATTGTTTTCTTTCTATAGTTTATTAATACTCTTTCATTTTTTTTAATGATGTTGATAATTGTCATTACTGTAACTATTGGGAAGTACAAAATATTGTTTTATATTTTCTTATTTATTATTTTAATGTTGATTTATTAAGTGTTAGTAGATTTGTCACAATTTTGTTAGATATATATTGTGTTAGAATAAGTTAATTATTTATCTATAGTGAATCTGATGTTGAAATAAAAAAGTATGAATAAATTTTGCTAAGATAAAATAGTTTCAGAAAGAAAATGATAAACTTAATAAGTTGGTTATCTATCTGTGATGGATTACAAATTAAATAAAAAATTATAAATAAATTTTTAATAAAGTTAAGTGGACCTAAAGAGAAGACGGTGAATGTAGTTGTTTATCGTTTTTTATGCTTATTTCTTGTGATGCATATGCCTTTAAATTTTTTTATTCAATCCAAAGAATTCATTCTTTATGCTCGTTTTCGTTTGAATTATCTATATGCTTAATTTTATTAATTATTTTAATATTAGTTTATTAGATGTTAGTAGATTTATCACAATTTTATTAGATATATATAGAATTAAAATAAGTTGATTATCTATTTGTGGTGAATCAGACGTTGAAATAAAAACAGTATAAATAAATTTTGTTAAGATAAAATAATTTTAGAATGAAGTTGATAAATTCAATAAATTAGTTATCTATATGTAATAAATTAAATATTAAATAAAAAATAAAAATTAAATTTTTGATAAAGCTGAATGGTCCCAAAAAAATTGTTAGTGTAGTACTCTTTGTAGTATGTAGTATTGTTTCATCTTTTTGTATTGTTTTTTTTTTATAGTTTATCAATACTCTTTCATTTTTTATTATTGATGTTGATAATTATCATTATTGTATTTATTGAGAACTACAAAGTATTGTTTTATATTTTCTTATTGATTATTTTAATATTGATTTATCAAGTGTTAGAAGATTTATCACAATTTTATTAGATACATGTAGAGTTAGAATAAGTTAATTATTTATTTGTAATGAATCAAACGTTGAAATGAAAGATTATGAATAAATTTTGTTAAGATAAAATAATTTGAAGAAGAAGATAAATTCAGTAAGTCGGTTATCTATCTGTGATAGATTAAAGATTAAATAAAAAACTATAAATAAAATTTTAATAAAGCTAATTGATGCCAAAGAAAAAATGGTAAATTCAGTTACTTATCATTTTTTATGTTTTTTTCTGGGATGCATATGCCTTCAAAATTTTTAATTCAATCTAAAGAATTCCTTTTTTACGCTCATTTTTTTTTCTAATTATCTATTTGTTTCATCTTTAATTTTTTATTTATTATTTTAATATTAGTTTACTAAGTATTAGTAGATTTGTCATAATTTTATTAGATATAAAAAGAATTAGAATAAATTGATTATTTATCTTGGTGAATTAGATGTTGAAATAAAAAATTACGAATAAATTTTGTTAAGACAATAATTCTAAAAAGAAGATGATAAACTTAATAAATTAGTTATTTATATGTAATAAATTAAAGATTAAATAAAAAATTATAAATAAATTTTTGATAGAGTTGAATGCCCCCAAAAAAATTGTTAGCTAGCTAGCACTCTTTGCAGGATTGTTTCAATTTTTTATTGTTTTTTTTCTTTAGTTTATCAATATTTTTTATTTTTTATTATTGATGTTGATAATTATCATTACTGTAATTATTGAGAAGTATAAAATATTGTTTTATATTTTTTTATTGATTATTTTAATATTGATTTATCAAGTGTTAGAAGATTTATCACAATTTTATTAGATACATGTAGAGTTAGAATAAGTTAATTATTTATTTGTAATGAATCAGACGTTAAAATGAAAGATTATGAATAAATTTTGTTAAGATAAAATAATTTGAAGAAGAAGATAAATCCAGTAAGTCGGTTATCTATCTGTGATAGATTACAGATTAAATAAAAAACTATAAATAAAATTTTAAGAAAGCTAATTGATGCCAAAGAAAAAATAGAATTAGAATAATTTTATTAGTTTATAAAGAATTAGAATAAGTTGATTATTTATCTTGGTGAATTAGATGTTGAAATAAAAAATTATGAATAAATTTTGTTAAGACAATAATTCTAAAAAGAAGATGATAAAATTAATAAATTAGTTATTTATATGTAATAAATTAAAGATTAAATAAAAAATTATAAATAAATTTTTGATAGAGTTGAATGCCCCCAAAAAAATTGTTAGCTAGCTAGCACTCTTTGCAGGATTGTTTCAATTTTTTATTGTTTTTTTTCTTTAGTTTATCAATATTTTTTATTTTTTATTATTGATGTTGATAATTATCATTACTGTAATTATTGAGAAGTATAAAATATTGTTTTATATTTTTTTATTGATTATTTTAATATTAATTTATTAAGTATATTTTAATATTAATTTATTAAGTATTAGTAAGTTTATCACAATTTTATTAGATATATGTAGAGTTAGAATAAGTTAATTATTTATCTGTAGTAAATCAGATGTTGAAATAAAAAATTATGAATAAATTTTGCTAAGATAAAATAATTTTAAGAAGAAGACTATAAACTCTGTAAATCGGTTATCTATCGGTGATGGATCATAAATTAAAAAAATTATAAATAAATTTTTAATAAAGTTACGTGGTCTCAAAGAAAAGATGATGAATTCAGTTACTTATCATTTCTTATGTCTTCAAAATTTTTAATTCAATCCAAAGAATTCCTTCTTTACGCTATTTTTTTTGAATTATCTATCTTTTTTATCTTTAATTTTTTATTGATTATTTTAATATTAATTTATTAGGTGTTAGTAAAATTGTCACAATTTTATCAGATATATGCAGAATTAGAATAAATTAATTATTTATCTGTAGTAAATCAGACGTTGAAATAAAAAATTATGAATAAATTTTGGTAAGACAAAATAACTCTAAAAAAGAAAATAATAAACTCAATAAATTAGTTATCTATAGGTAATAAATCAAAGATTAAATAAAAAACTATAAATAAATTTTTTATAAAGCTGAATGGCACAAAAAAAAATTGTTAGTGTAGTATTCTCTAGAGTTTATGTATTGTTTCGTCTTTTTTTATTGTTTTCTTTCCATAGTTTATTAATACTCTTTCATTTTTTATTATTAATGTTGATAATTGTCATTACTGTAACTATTGGGAAGTACAAAGTATTGTTATATATTTTCTTATTTATTATTTTAATGTTGATTTATTAAGTGTTAGTAGATTTGTCACAATTTTATTAGATATATATTGTATTAGAATAAGTTAATTATTTATCTGTAGTGAATCTGATGTTGAAATAAAAAATTATTAATAAATTTTGCTAAGATAAAATAGTTTCAGAAAGAAAATGATAAACTTAATAAGTTGGTTATCTATCTGTGATGGATTATAAATTAAATAAAAAACTATAAATAAATTTTTAATAAAGCTAAGTGGACCCAAAGAGAAGACTGTGTTGTTTATCGTTTTTTATGTTCATTTCTTGTGATGCATATGCCTTTAAAATTTTTTATTCAATCCAAAGAATTCATTCTTTATGCTCGTTTTCGTTTGAATTATCTATCTGCTTAATTTTATTGATTATTTTAATATTAGTTTATTAGATGTTAGTAGATTTATCACAATTTTATTAGATATATATAGAATTAAAATAAGTTGATTATCTATTTTTGGTGAATCAGACGTTGAAATAAAAACAGTATAAATAAATTTTGTTAAGATAAAATAATTTAGAATGAAGATGATAAATTCAATAAATTAGTTATCTATATGTAATATTAAATAAAAAATAAATTTTTGATAAAGCTAAATGGCCCCAAAAAAATTGTTAGTGTAGTACTCTCAGTTGTAGTATACAGTATTATTTCATCTTTTTGTATGGTTTTCTTTTTATAGTTTATCAATACTCTTTCATTTTTTATTATTGAAGTTGATAATTGTCATTATTGTATTTATTGAGAACTACAAAGTATTGTTTTATATTTTCTTATTGATTATTTTAATATTGATTTATCAAGTGTTAGAAGATTTATCACAATTTTATTAGATACATGTAGAGTTAGAATTAATTATTTATTTGTAATGAATCAGACGTTGAAATGAAAGATTATGAATAAATTTTGTTAAGATAAAATAATTTGAAGAAGAAGATAAACTCAGTGAGTCGGTTATCTATCTGTAATAGATCAAAATTAAATAAAAAACTATAAATAAAATTTTAATAAAGCTAATTGATGCCAAAGAAAAAATGGTAAATTTAGTTACTTATCATTTCTTATGTTCTTTTCTTGCGATGCATATGTCTTCAAAATTTTTAATTCAAATTAAAGAATTCCTTTTTTACGCTCATTTTTTTTCTAATTATCTATTTATTTCATCTTTAATTTTTTATTTATTATTTTAATATTAGTTTACTAAGTATTAGTAGATTTGTCATAATTTTATTAGATATATAAAGAATTAGAATAAGTTGATTATTTATCTTGGTGAATCAAATGTTAAAATAAAAAATTATGAATAAATTTTGTTAAGACAATAATACTAAAAAGAAGATGATAAACTCAATAAATTAGTTATTTACATGTAATAAATTAAAGATTAAATAAAAAATTATAAATAAATTTTTGATAGAGTTGAATGCCCCAAAAAAATTGTTAGCTAGCGTAGCACTCTTTACAGGATTGTTTCAATTTTTTATTGTTTTCTTTCTTTAGTTTATCAATACTTTTTTATTTTTTATTATTGATGTTGATAATTATCATTACTGTAATTATTGAGAAGTACAAAATATTATTTTATATTTTTTATTGATTATTTTAATATTAATTTATTAAGTGTTAGTAAGTTTATCACAATTTTATTAGATATATGTAGAGTTAGAATAAGTTAATTATTTATCTGTAGTAGATCGGACGTTGAAATGAAAAATTATGGATAAATTTTGTTAAGATAAAATAATTTTAAAAAGAAGATGATGAACTCAATAAATCAATATCTGTGATGAATCACGAATTAAATAAAAAATTATAAATAAATTTTTAACAAAGTTAAGTAATCTATTTACTTATATTTTTTATGTTCTTTTTTTGTGATGCATATATCTTTAGAATTTTTAATTCAATCCCAAAAATTTATCTTTTATGTTTATTTTCTTTTAAATTATCTATTTGTTTTATTTTTAATTTTTTATTGATTATTTTAATATTAATTTATTAGGTGTTAGTAAATTTGTCCTAATTTTATTAAATATATATAAAATTAGAATACATTGATTATTTATCTATGGTGAATTAGTCGTTGAAATAAAAAATTATAAATAAATTTTGTTAAGATAAAATAATTCTAATAAAATAATAAACTCAATAAATTAGTTATCTATATATAATAAATTAAAAATTAAAAAAATTATAAATAAATTTTTGATAAAAGTGAATGCCCCAAAAAAAGGATAATGAAGTGAGTTGCTTATCCTTTTCTGTGCTCTTTCCTTATTATGCATATCCCTTCAAATTTTTGAATTCAATTCAAAGAATTTCTTCTTTACGGCCATTTTCCTTTGAATTATTCACCACCCCTTACTCTGAGTCTTTGACTATTCATTTTTGCCGTTCCATCCACGTGTTCCACAATACCCCTCTCTTTAATCTGCTACATGCATACATATAACTACTATACTATAATCTTTCAAATTTGCAATGGTTTTCTAATGAAATAAGTAGTTAAAATCCGTAGGAAATCTAAATTTTATGTTAGATACATACACGCATAGATTTTACATAAATAGATAAAATCTTAATATATTTTGTTAATCCATATATGTTAACAAATTTCTGAAAATAGAATATAATAGGTTATTCCTTTTTTTGGCTATTTATTATCCAAAGAGACTTATATTTACTGTAAATAGTTTTGGAAATATAGTTGATCGAAATGAAAAAGTATTTTATCTAATGAGTAAAAGTGAGCTAATAATAGAAATTCATTTTTGAAGTACTTATTTATTAGGTTTTGAAACACTACTTAAATATTACGTATCTAATTTGCCAACCTAGTCAAGCAAAAACCATATTTGAAATAAAATACTAGAGGTCAATTCCAAGCCCCAAATCTGAAGATAGATTTTACATTACTCTTTACTACTACTAACTTGAATTCCTCTATATAAACCCAGTTTGTATCTCCCCAACATACACAACGCACTTAGCCTGAGAAGAACATATCTACATACATACATACATAGTGATAAATTAATTGAGCATTATAATAATAATAATAATAATATGGGTTTGTCTTACAGGAAGATGGTGTCGATGGCTCTGCAAGTTGTGATGATAATGGTGGCAATATTTATTGTTGCAACTCCTGAATCAGGAGTAGAGTGCAGACCGTTACTGCTGCAGTCACAGGGGTCCAGGGAAGTGGCTCTGCTTTTCCAGTCACTACCAAACGGTCCTTCTCCACCAAGCAGCCCAGATCCAACTCATGGCCGCTAAATAACTCCATCTTCAACTGCTCCACCGAACGCTCTACATATTATTTTATTTATTTTATTTATAGTTCAAACATTAGTTTCATCCTATATAGTAATACCCTGCTGTATTGTTTCAATATTATGCACGCATGCTGTGGTGAATGTACAAGCTCCTTAATTTTACATTTACTATATGTACTATTAAAAAAATAATCTAAAGTTATCTTATTATTAGTCAGACTCCGATCATCATTATTGAATATGTTGCTACTTGCTAGCTAGCTCCTCCTGATTCCTAAAAAGCCATCAGTATATATAGTGCAGGGGGTCATGGCCGCTAAAGCATTATTCTTAGCTGTTTGAAACGCAACGAAAACCAGCGCAGTCCAAGAATTTTCTTGTGCAATTACTAATTAGTACGTTGCATCTTATTAAATTAAATTATTCATCTAAAAGTAAAGAACCTTTGGTTTTATCATCACTTTTAATTTCCTTCATCACTACTTTTATCCATCAAACTAAAGAGTAGAAACAAGACAGGTTGCTATGCCTAGCTATGAATTCATGCAGTTTACAACGCTATAACATTGGAATGTTATACTATAAACTGTATTGTATACTCATTTTTCTTGCGCAACACGATACACGCTTTCATCTAAATGTTTTGACGAGTATCCCCTCTGTTTTACTTTAATTTTTTTTATACGTTAACAAAATAAATTAATATATAATCAAATATAAAAATATGTCTAGATATATTATAATTAAAATTTTATTAGTTATTATTTAAAAAATAATAATCCTAGAATATTTTTCTTTAAAATATTTTATAATTTATCATACATCAAATATAAAAATAAGTATTTAAAAAATATATTTTTAACAAAAATTAGTTAAGAAAGACCTAACTAATTAAAAGTTTTAATTCAATACAGATTTTTAATTACAATTTTTTAATCTATAAAAATTTAATTAATAATTTAATAAAATTATAAAGACATATATAACAAGATAATCAAATTTAGAAAATTGCTTTTTTGAATACTATTTGTAAAAATTACATGTAATATTAAGTCTTAATTAGGTAGAATTTGAATCCTCTAAATTTTAGATTTTCACTCTAGAGGATAAAGTGAAATCTCTTATTATTGAATATTTTATCTCTTATATTTTATCTTAGTCTCATCTATAAAATAAATAGTGATAAATGATACTTTATTCTCTAAAGTAAAATTCAAAATTTAGAACATCCAAATCTAACTAAGCAAGTCACGCAACTCTGATCCCTTATGCTTCTCAATTTTTTTCACCTTCCTCTCTTCTTTTATTTCTCTCTTTTTTTGGTTTTACTATCTTATCCTCTATTATTCTGAATTTTTTTTCCTCTCTCTCTCTCTCAATACCTTTTAGAGTGTATTCAGTTATTTTATGACATAAAAAACGTGTGTAAAATGAGTATAATGTTAGTTATTCTGAAAATTCTTTTGTTATGTTGTTAAATCTTTTGAAAGTATTTATGTGATTTAAACTTTTAGAAATATATATATTTTTGTGAAGCTCCTAATTAAATTTGAAAACCATTATGAAAGCGGCTGGGGTTTTAATTTGTAGTATCCATTTTAATACGATGCATGTTGTTTTCAATTGCAACCTTCAAAATGAAAAGCACGCATGGCGGTGGTGATTTTCTTTTCTTACATCATGATCGATTGTCGATTCAGGTTTCATTGCATGTAGCTTCAGGTGCAAAATGATATTTAATTAATTTATTTAGAGGAATTTTACCATGCATGTTCATTAAAGGGTGAAAACTCAGGTGAAGTCGACTTGACGTAAAGTTGATATCTAAGAGTCATTAAATGAAAATTTAGTCAAATCAATCAAATTATCTAACTGCTTTCAAATATCAACTTCACGTGAAGTGGACTGCACCTGAGTTTCTACCTCATCAAAGAGCTTCTGTTAATTATATACAGCTTTATTTGTTAGGCAAGGGAGGCAGGGGCGCTAAGTAGTGATTGATGGATGCATGGTTAGGATGGGTTGGGTTGGGTGGTTAAGGATGAGTTTTGTCTCCGCCGGATCCAGGGGAAGCGCCATTTGGAAGAGACTCGAAAAGCAGTCCCAGTTCCCTCGACCACTGCGCTCGCACCGATAGCGGCCTGCAAGCTGCTCCTGAGTGAGGAGTAGCCATCAAAACCAGCATAACAATGAGCATCACGTGCATAACTCTAAACACTAGTGTCTTCATCATGCAAGAGAAAGAGACTGCCATGTGTATATAAATGTTACTATATATTAATGAGCTTTCTTTAATTTGTTGAGTATATATGTGAATGAAATGGTGGTGAATGTTTTATTTCTTGCAAATTAAAGATATAAATAGAGGAAGGGTGCATGCAAGGGGTACGCTTAGGCGTCTTTAATAACATAATATTTTTAAACTCATTTTAATAATATATAGGTTAACAAACTCATTTTAAAAATATATAAATTAAGAATAAAAATTAACACGTATTTAAACATATTTAAAAAAATATTTTTTATTTTTTATTAAAATATAATTAGATACAAAAAACATATCTATAATACGAATATCATATTTAAAATATATTTGATATAAAAATACAACTTAACAAAGTGTACATATTTTATAGAATAAAATTAACATAAATAAAAGGTGAGAGAATAAAGTAATAAAAACATGGCTATGACTAATGGCTTTATTTTTAATATTTTGTTATTTTTAAAATTTAAAAAAATTAAAAATATCAAAAGCAGACTAGCAGAGTGTTTCTGTTTTCTCTTTATATAATATTTTTTGCAGTTTTATTTAATAATTTAGCTTTTTTTATTCGAGATTCACGTCAAAAATTCGTAGAATATATATTTTAGGTAAATTATCAAAATACTATTTAAAAATTTATATTTCCAATAAAATTAATTTTAAAAGATATAAATAACAAATATGGCCTCAAATGATTTTAAAAAAATTATATCTTTTATAATTAACAAACTATTTTTGTATTTGATAAATAATTTTGGTATTTGACTTGAATATTTGTGAAAACGTTTTGATAATTATTTAAAACCTGCATGTAAAAAATTTGAGAAAAAATTTATGCATTTTATCTGAATAATTATAAAAGTATTTAAATAATTATTTAAAAATTATATATAAAAGACTCGAACAAAATTTTAATATATCAACTAACTTTTAATCAAATTTATTTTTACAAATTTAATTTTATACAAACTACTATCTACAAATTTTAACCCAACCACATATTAAGTCTTGTATCTATTTGTAATAAATTATTTAAAATTATTTTATACTTTCTCTTATTATTAATAAGTTTTCGCTAAGACGAAGCGGTTCTGAGGAGAAGATCAGTTGCTTATCCTTTTTCTATCTTTATGCCTTCAAATTTTTGAATTCAATCTAAGGAATTTTTTCTTAACGCCAATTTCCCTTTGAATTATTCACCACCCTTACTTTGAGTCTTTGACTATTCATTTTCTCCGTTCCATCCACGTGTTCCACAATACTCCTCTCTTTAGTTTGCTACATGCATATACATACAAGATACAACTATACTATACTATATTTCATTGGGTTTTCTAATGAAAAATATATGTAGTTAAAATCTGTAGGAAAATTAAAAGTATATGTCAGATACATACACGCAGAGATTTTACATAAGTAGATAAAATCTTAATATATTTTGTTAATATATATATATATGGTAACAAATTTCTAAAAATAGTAATTGTAGAGTTCGATTGGATATATGTTATTTCTTTTTTTGGCTATTTATTATTCAAATAGACTTATATTTACTTTAAATAATTTTGGAAATATGGTTAATCGAAATAAAAAACTATTTTGTCTAATGAGTAAAAGTGAGCTAATAATAGAAATTCATTTTTGAAGCACTTAGGTTTGAAACACTACCTAAATATTGCTTACGTATATAATTTGCCAACCTTGATATGAAGAGTACGTTCAAGAGTAGAGCAAAAACCATATTGGAAATACTACGGGTCAATCCAAGCCCCAAATTAGAAACAAGACAGGTTGCTATGAATTCATGCAGTTTACAACGCTATAACATTGGAATGTTATACTATAAAGTATAAACCGTATCGTATACTCATTTTTCTTGCGCAACACGATATACACGCCTTCATCTAAATGGTTTGACAAGTATCCCCTCTGTTTTACTTTAATTTTTTTATACGTTAACAAATTAAATTAATATATAATCAAATATAAAAACATGTTTAGTCTAGATATATTTTTATATTCTAACTAGTATTTTTACCCATAATAATATTACGGGAATATAAATTTTTTAAAACTACGGTCTACTTTATTTTAATAGTATAGATTATGCATGCCACAAAAAATTTAGAAAATCAAACTACTTTTATAAAAAAAGTCGTTGGTTCGTTGATAAAAGTCTTTGACTAAGAAAATCAAAGAATCTGTAGATAAAAAATTAAATAATAAGATTTTTAGTTATTATTTTTATATGAAAAAGTCTAATTTTTTATTAATAAGTAATTTTAATATCTGTTATCTAAAATTTAAAATAATTTAATGTGTATGATTTTACATATAATTTGTTCATACCCTGGCCCAACAATAAAGGCCCAGGTCCAAAAGAAAGGCTTAGTCCAGAGGATTGAGCCTTACTACGCACCGACCTGGTGTCAAGAAGTCGGTGTTGACTACGATTTGTCTTAAAGAAGTCGGGCACGAGATTAGTTGGCAGATAAACACTCATTCAAATGAGTAACCGCCCCTAAAATCTCTCTAACCGCTTCATAAAGCCATATCTTAACCTCCCTAAGATAATGAGACGGTTAACACCCTAAAGATATGGCACTACTCCAACGGTGGTTATTGGCTCACCACTATAAATACACTGACACCCCTCAGGTATCTCTAAGCCCAATACTCTCTAGACCTGCTAACACCCTTGCTAACTTAGGCATCGGAGTGTCTTTGCAGGTACCACCCCCCATTCACTCACGTATACAAGCCGGAAGGAGGCTCCAGCGTGCGAACCAGCTCGGAGACCACCATCCGCGGACGATTGGGCCAACTAGCGCCATCTATTCTATTAATCTCTGGTTACCCACCGTAACATTGGCGCCGTTGCCGGGGACCCGAGAGATCATCCATTGATGGCGGACAGATCCCACGAAGAAGGCCATGTGGAGACAGATTCTGAACAAGAGAATCTGGACACAGGCAATAACGATGTGGATTTCACCCTCCACCAGGAAATCGATAACCAACACAGGGAAGGTACCTCCGGAGTAAAAAATCCAAAGGTAAACTCCTCAGAAGGGCGCGAGTCAGAAAAAGAAGGACCGCCCCATGTAACTGAACTCATGGGATTAGTCCACAGCCGCCTGGAGCAATTAGAGCAGGAGCGAGAGCGGCAAAAGGAAACTGAAAAGAGCCTAAAAGAGGAGATGGAACGACGAAAAGAGTTAGAAAGAAAACTCTTAAAGCTGGAATCCTCCCACAAGAGTCGCAACTCCCGTGACAAACAAGAAGAGCCGCTCTTAGGTGAAGAGGATCCCTTCAGCGAGGACATAATGAGGGCAAAAGTTCCGAGAAACTTCAAAAGCCCTGATATGGACCTCTACGATGGAACCACGGATCCAAAGCATCATCTAAGCAACTTTAAAAGTCGGATGTACCTAGCTGATGCTTCCGACGCTACGCGATGCAAAGCCTTCCCGACCACTTTATCGAAAGCAGCGATGAAGTGGTTCGATAGCCTTCCCCCGAGGTCGGTTACTAGCTTTGAAGACCTCTCAAGGAAGTTTTTGATGAGGTTCTCAATCCAGAAAGACAAAGTGAAACATGCACCGAGCCTCCTGGGAATAAAACAGGAGGTCGGAGAATCTTTACGAGCCTATATGGAAAGGTTCAACAAAGCATGTTTGGAGATTTAAGACCTGCCCACAGAGGCAGTCATAATGGGACTAGTCAATGGACTTAGAGAAGGACCCTTCTCGCAGTCCATATCTAAAAGACATCCCGTTTCTTTAAGTGATGTACAGGAACGAGCTGAAAAGTACATCAATATGGAGAAAAACGCCAAGTTAAGAGACCTGAGTTGGCGACCTGGACCCCCTCCCTCAACAAAAGAGAGGGAGAGGGAAACCAAGAAAAAGGAAGAACCCGATCTCGAAAGGCCAAGAAAATATCACTCTTATACTCCTCTGAAAGTCTCCATAGTGGATGTATACAGAGAGATTTGCAACACTGAGAGACTGCCACCTCCTAGACCCATTAAAAATAAAAAGGGGGAAGCCGCAGCGATTACTGCGAGTACCATAAAATATATGGTCACTCCACAAACGACTGCTACGACCTCAAGAATGTGATAGAAAAGCTGGCTAGAGAAGGTCGGCTTGATAGATATCTCATAGAAAGGTCGGACAGTCATGGAAAGAAAAAGCGAGATGATATGGATAGAAGAGACCCACCACCGCAGACTCCAGAGAGGCATATCCATATGATCTCAGGAGGGTTTGCGGGAGGAGGACTTACCAAATCCTCTTGCAAAAGACATCTCAAAAGAGTCTACCAGGTCGGGGAGGAGACACCCGACCTCCCCACCATTTCATTCACAAAAGAAGATGGGCAAGGAATAGTCCCTGGACACGATGATCCAGTGGTAATAACTATGATCCTAGCAAATGCCCATCTCCACAGAACCCTAGTAGACCAAGGAAGCTCGGCAGACATTCTCTTCAAGCCTACTTTCGACAAGCTAGGGTTAGATGAGAAAGAATTAAGAGCCTACCCCGACACCCTATATGGATTAGGGGACACGCCAATAAAACCACTAGGATTTTTGCCCCTTCACACCACTTTTGGAAAAGGGGAAAAATCAAAGACTCTGAGTATAGACTTCATAGTCATTGATGTGGGGTCAGCTTATAATGCTTTAGTCGGCAAAACTACCCTTAATCGGCTCGGAGCAGTGGTATCCACTCCCCACCTCTGCATGAAATTCCCGACCTCAGCGGGGATAGCAACGATACGGGGAGACCAAAAATTGGCAAGGAAATGCTACAATGAAAGCCTAAATCTGAGAGGAAAGAATAGAGAAGTTCACACAATAGAGCTCGGCGGCGCAAGGGCTAGAGAAGAGTTGCGACCACAACCGGGAGGAAAAACCGAGGAGATACAGGTCGGTAAAGAGGAAGGGAAAAACACTCATATAGGAGCCAACTTGGGGGAAACCCTAAAACAAAAATTGATCGAGCTCCTAAGAGATAATTCCGACCTCTTTGCCTGGAAGGCCTCTGACATACCAGGGATAGACCCGGAACTCATGTCCCATAAGCTCTCGATTTATCCAGGATCCCGACCTGTACAACAAAGAAGACGCAAACTCGGCCCAGAACGAGCCCTAATAGTAGAAGAGCAAGTGTAGGCGCTTCTGGAAGCTGGCTTCATTAAAGAGGTCAAGTACCCAACGTGGCTAGCAAATGTAGTGCTAGTCAAAAAAATAGAATGGTAAGTGGAGAATGTGTGTCGACTATACCGACTTAAATAAGGCATGTCCCAAGGACCCTTATCCCCTACCAAGTATTGATACCCTAGTGGACTCCAGCTCGGGGTACCAATACTTATCATTTATGGACGCCTACTCGGGATATAATCAAATCCCGATGCACGAGCCAGACCAGGAGAAAACATCATTCATCACACCCAGAGCCAATTTCTGCTACGTG
The DNA here is from genome assembly GCF_000817695.3 of Arachis duranensis. Classification (NCBI taxonomy): domain Eukaryota; kingdom Viridiplantae; phylum Streptophyta; class Magnoliopsida; order Fabales; family Fabaceae; genus Arachis; species Arachis duranensis. The sequence continues at coordinate 15,865,662 of NC_029777.3, forward strand.
GTCATGCCATTCGGATTGAAGAATGCAGGAGCCACATATCAAAGGTTGATGAATAAAGTGTTTTCCCCTCACCTGGGGAGCCTAATGGAAGTATACGTCGACGACATGCTAGTAAAAACCAAGAAGGAAGTCGACCTCTTGTCCGACCTCTCACAAGTCTTTGACACCATAAGGCTGCATGGGATGAGACTAAATCCCGCAAAGTGCGCCTTCGCGGTGGAGGCAGGAAACTTTCTAGGATTTATGCTAACACAAAGAGGGATCGAAGCCAATCCCGACAAGTGTAGAGCCATCCTAGAAATGAAAAGTCCGACTTGTTTGAGAGAGGTCCAACAGCTAAATGGCCGACTTGCAGCCCTCTCCAGATTTTTGGCAGGATCGGCACTAAAATCCCTTCCACTATTTTCCTTATTAAGAAAGGGATGCCAGTTCGAATGGACTCCTGAATGCGAGGAGGCGTTCCAGGAGTTCAAAAAGTTTTTAAGCCAACCTCCTATCCTAACCCGACCGGTACCGGGGAAAGACCTCGTTCTGTACTTATCCGTATCAAACAGGGCTGTCTCGTCAGCCCTGATAAAAGAAGACGAGGTCGGACAACATCCAGTCTACTTCATCAGTAAAGTTCTACAAGGCCCTGAACTAAGGTACCATAAACTAGAAAAGTTTGCCTACTCCTTAGTAATAGCCTCACGAAGGCTACGACCTTACTTTCAAGCTCACACAATAAGAGTCCGTACGAACCAACCCATGAAGCAAATCCTCCAAAAGACGGATGTTGCAGGGAGAATGGTTCAATGGGCAATAGAGCTCTCCGAGTTCGATTTGAGATATGAAACTCGGACAGTAATTAAAGCCCAGTGCCTCGCCGACTTCGTGGCAGAATACGCAGGGGATCAAGAGGAAAAACCGACTACATGGGAACTCTATGTAGACGGATCCTCCAACAAAACGGGAAGCGGCGCAGGCATAATACTGGTAGATGAAAGAGGAACCCAGATAGAGGTTTCCTTAAAATTTGAATTTCCGGCTTCAAATAATCAGGCAGAATATGAAGCCTTGATCGCCGGACTAAAGTTGGCAGAAGAAGTCGGTGCTACAAAGGTGATGATATACAGCGACTCACAGGTGGTGACCTCCCAGATAACTGGAGAATATCAGGCAAAGGACCCAAACATGAAGAGATACTTGGACAAAACTCTGGAACACCTCGGGCATTTTTCAGAAACCGAGGTTAAACACATAACTCGGGACTTAAACAGCAGAGCAGACGCCCTGTCCAAGTTAGCAAGTACCAAACCAGGAGGGAACAACAGAAGCCTGATTCAAGAAACCCTCCAAGAACCCTCAGTAGCAAAAAAAGAAGATAAGCAAGAAGTACTTGAGGTAACAGGTTTAAACCTCAGATGGATGAACCCTCTAATCGAATACATTAAATTCGACATCCTCCCTAAGGAGGAGAGAGAAGCTAAAAAGATCCGAAGGGAAGCACAACACTACACCTTGGTAAAAAACGTCCTCTATAGAAGGGGGATATCAACACCATTGTTAAAGTGTGTACCGACCTCAAAAACTCCCGAGGTATTGGAGGAAGTACATAGTGGGATCTGCGGAAACCATCTCGGAGCAAGGTCACTAGCCAGAAAAATAATCCGAGCTGGATTCTACTGGCCGACCTTGCAGAAAGATGCCCCAGAATTTGTGAAAAAGTGTCAACCATGTCAGATGCATGCAAATTTCCACGTAGCTCCACCAGAAGAGCTCATCAGTATCACTTCTCCATGGCTTTTTGCAAAATGGGGAATGGATTTGTTAGGTCCTTTTCCCCAAGCGCCAGGACAAGTCAAATACCTGATCGTGGGGATAGATTACTTCACAAAGTGGATAGAAGCAGAACCATTAGCCACCATCACCGCTCAAAGAAGTCGCAGGTTCCTCTACAAAAATATCATCACAAGATATGGGATACCTTATTCCATTACTACAGATAATGGAACCCAATTCACGGACGCCACCTTCAGAAGCTTAGTAGCCATTATGAAAATCAAACATCAGTTCACCTCGGTGGAGCACCCACAAGCCAATGGGCAAGCCGAGGCAGCCAACAAAGTCATACTGGCAGGGCTAAAGAGGAGATTGCAAGAAGCAAAAGGAGCTTGGGCTGAGCTTCCTCAAGTGCTATGGGCCTACAGGACAACCCCCCAATCCGCCACGGGAGAAACACCTTTCCGACTAGTTTATGGCGTAGAAGCCATGATACCAATAGAAATCAATGAGCAAAGCCCAAGGGTAACTCTCCATGATGAGGTCGAAAACATACGGGGGCACAAAGAGGAGCTCGACTTACTCCCCGAAGTCCAAGAGGATGCCCAGATAAGAGAAGCAGCATTGAAACAAAGGATGACTACAAGGTACAACAAAAAAGTCATTCGAAGAATATTTGCCCCGGATGACTTGGTCTTAATCAGAAACGACATTGGAGTCAACAAATCAGGAGAAGGAAAGCTCGCCGCAAATTGGAAGGGACCATACAAAGTCAATGAAGTTTTAGGAAAAGGTTATTACAAAGTAACCGACCTGAACGGCACTGAGTTACCAAGGTCGTGGCATGCTTGTAATATGAAAAGGTACTACAGTTAAAAGCGAACTCTACTCCCTGATGTACTCTTTTCCCAACTTCATGATTTTTTCCCAAAATTAAAGGATTTTTTCTGGAGAAGGGTTTTTAACGAGGCATCATAGTAGAGGCTAAGGGAAAATAGGCTATAAAACCCTTTAGTAGCAAGAAGGTACCTACCCAATAAATAAAGATCTTTTTCATCTACAATATCTCTTATAAAATCCTTTTTATTTTCCTAAAGTCTTTCTACGAAACGCGCCGACTTAAGCTCGACAAAACGTGAAAATTCCATGAACCGACCTAGATGGTCATCAGGATAAAACGACGAGGTACAAGTCGGTGTAAAGAGGTTATGTAAGTTGATCGTAAAAACTCGGGAACAATCCGACTCATAAGTCGAAATGAGAACCCGAGTAGAAAAGCTCGGAAATACTCCGACCAGTAAATCAGAGCGAAGAACCGAGTAGAACAAAAACGCATCGCAAAAATAACCTAAGTCATAAGAACTCGCTAAAACAAAGTCGAGTATAGGGGATAACAAAAAGAGATTGGAAAACCTAGGAAAAAGTTTAAAGGCTGCCTAAAAGTCCTTAAACAAAAAGGCTCGGAAAAACAGACCAGCCATTGGGAAAGGTTTTCGGAAAAAGATCAAGGGGATTTTGGAAAAATCAAAATTAGGAAAGCATACACACATAAGGTAACTTAAACCCTTATCCAAAAAAGGGTATTTATTGTGTAAATTTAAAAAACCCTTATTCAAAAAGGGCACTTGCGAAAATATTTTGTTTACGGCCTTAAAAGGCCGAAAGAAATTGTTCAAACGTCACCAAACAGCATATAAAGAGTTTAAAAAAGGGGGACTCACAGGCCGAGCCCCCATATAGCCATAAAAAATCATTTCTGCAGAGGAGTAGACGGATCACCACTACCAGAATCAGGAGGAGCGCCACCAGGACAGGGAAGAGAAGCACTCACAGGAGATGATGAGGAAGTTGGAGGAATAACTGAAGAACTCGGAGCGTCCTTAGAACGAGGATGGGACTCAATGATCCTCTGCCCCCGAGTCTTCAATTCTGACTCGGAAACAATTACGGGGACAGGAGGATCCACGATAGCACCGTCAATGACAACTTTATCAGGATGTAAAGGAGAAAGATCCAAGTCGGGAGCGATAACTCTGACTTGCTCCAGGAAAATCCTCCAAGACTCCTCGGCACCATCAGCGATAGAGTCCTCCAACTTGGCATACGCATTTCGAGAATTCAGCAAATCCTTCTTCACAGACACAAGATCTTGAAATAAACTCTGATAACTCTCCTGTGCTGTCTTCCTCAAATTTGCCTCCATATTGCATTGGGCCCGTAGCTTGCTCTCCTTCTCCCGAAGGTTATCTCTCTCCGCCCTCAGTTTAGCTACCTCCTCCTTCAACTCCCTCTCATGGTCCTGGTAAGAAAGAAGCCTCCCCTCCAACTCCTCAACCTTCGAGGTTACCCCCAAAGAGCTGAGAGGAGTCTTCTCAAAGATATCCAAAAGCTTGCCACAAACACCCACCGCCCTAAAACTCTCCTAAGCCAGAATGGTGAGATGGTTTCGAACAGAAACATCATCCATACTTATATGAGGATAGATGTTCTTTCGGACGAATGCAAGAGCATCCGCCTTAACCCCACCATCAAAAGAAGAGCCAGACTCTAAAGTCTTGCGCTTCTTCTTCTCCGGCTCAGGAAGAAGTCGGGCGGAAGGGAGTGGCCGAGACAAGGTTGAAGAAGAAATCACAATGGGCTGAGAGGGAGTCCCCACGTTCTGAGGAGGAGGAGGAGGAGGAGGAGGAGGAGAGATGATCGCCCTGGCACCACCGGCCCTGGCCCGGGACTTTGCCTTAGCCTCCTGAACTCTCTGGTAAGATTCCTGAGCATTCTTCCTTGCCATGTCTGCAAAAGAAACAATTAGCAAAAGTTACAAGTCGGTAAACCTCAAGTCGGCAGAAACAAGTCGGAAATAGGAAATGCATGTACTACCTAGTTGCGACCGAACAAAGGTCGGCGTTCCCTGGAGGAATTTCCTAGTGTCTAAGTATGGGGCCCTCCCCCACGCTTCTCGGAAAAATCCCACAATGGCCGCCTCCACCTCGTCCAGGTCATCTAGACCATACTTCTCACAAGGGGAGGCCTCCAACCAATAGAGGGGAAAGCGAGGGGAAGAATGCTCATCCAGGAAAAAGGGGTGGTGACCCTCTATGGCTTGCACTTTGAAAAAATAATTTTTGAAGTAATGGAAGGATTCGTCAAAAAGGGTGAAAACTCTCCGACCTTGTATGGCTCGAAAAGACACCCATTGTTGCTTGTTATTTAGCCCACTAAAGGGCTTAGTCATGTGAAAAAGAAAGAAGAAAATCCTCAAAGAGGTCGGAAAGTCCAAAGCGTGACTAACAAACTGATAAATTTTCAGAAAACCCCAAAAATTGGGGTGAAGTTGGGTAGGGGCAACTCGACAGTGGTGCAAAACAGATATTTCAAAATCCGAAAAAGGAAGAAAAACACCCAAGCGGGTGATCATACATTCATACATAAAGAAAAAATGAGGGGTCACCTCATTGGCCCTCCCAAAACAAACCCGATCTTCCGGACCCGGGATTACCAACTCATATTTTGGCTCGTCCTCCTCCGAAGTACAAAACATGTGGTGAGTACGAAGATGAGTAATAAACTCAGCGTCGACCAAGGGTTCCTCCCCTAGGACTAAAGGGTCTCTAGAGAGGAGAAAAGAGCCAAGCAAAATCTACAAAACTATCCTTCTACAAAACCAAGTCATGCAAAGAAGAAGAAAGAAACTAACCTCTTTTTGAAAATAAGGAAGCAGAAGTCTCCGGAAGTATGGTACGTATAAGCACAACACGAACAAAGAAGGAGGAAGTTTGAAAGATTGCAGAAACGGAAAAATGAAAGAGAGGGAAAGTATTTATAAACATGCTAAGGGGCATAATGGTAAAAGCGGAGCAGTCATTAATGAGAGTGCACCGTTACCAAAGCCATCAATCCCTAAGTGCATCCCTAACGGACACGACACTTGAATAGACGTAACTGTCAGAAACAAAAGGTCGCAAAAATCACGTCGGTTTAAAAACCCGTGTTTCCTCCAAGAAAGTCGGCTACGAACCCGAGTTAAATACTTGAACCCAAACCCTAAAGAGATCTTGGGCTCAAGTAGGGGCACTGTTCATACCCTGACCCAACAATAAAGGCCCAGGTCCAAAAGAAAGGCTTAATCCAGAGGATTGAGCCTTACTACGCACCGACCTGGTGTCAAGAAGTCGGTGTTGACTACGATTTGTCTTAAAGAAGTCGGGCACGAGATTAGTTGGCAGATAAACACTCATTCAAATGAGTAACCGCCCCTAAAATCTCTCTAACCGCTTCATCAAGCCATATCTTAACCTCCCTAAGATAATGGGACGGTTAACACCCAAAAGATACGGCACTACTCCAACGGTGGTTATTGGCTCACCACTATAAATACACTGACACCCCTCAGGTATCTCTAAGCCCAATACTCTCTAGACCTGCTAACACCCTTGCTAACTTAGGCATCGGAGTGTCTTTGCAGGTACCACCCCCATTCACTCACGTATACAAGCCGGAAGGAGGCTCCAGCGTGCGAACCAGCTCGGAGACCACCATCCGCGGACGATTGGGCCAACTAGCGCCATCTATTCTATTAATCTCCGGTTACCCACCGTAACATAATTAGATATTAATTGTTAAATCTGTTGCAAAATAGAAATAATTAATTTTTATATTTACTATTTAAAAATAATATTTTTTCTATGTATATAAAAATATAATAGTATAAAAAAATTATACTGATAGTTATAAAATTAACTCAAAATTAATTTTTTTAAAAAATAATTGAATCTTGATTCTAACTTTTAATTATAACATTAGTATTCTCTCAAAATTATAATGTAATAAATATTTGAAAGAAGAGAAATAAAAATATAAATTAAAAGGATAAGCGGTGAAAATTTAAAATTAAATAAAAAACTAAAAAATTATGTACAACAACAATAATAATATTTTTATTTAAATTATATTATTTTGTTAATTTTATTTTCTGTAGAAGAAAAAGATAGAAAAATAGAGAATGAGAGAAGAGAGAGAGAAAGATAAAGATGAAAAATGAGAGTGAGAGTGAGAGTTTGTTAATTTTTGAAGAAAAATTTTTATTTTAATTGTAAAAAAATTTCAGATGATATATTTTGATTTGTCAAATTACTAATATAAAATATAAATTATATATAGAGTAAAAATAGTAGAGAGAAATAGAAAAATGGAGAGAGGTAAATGAGAGAATTTAGGAAGGAAGTTTATTAATTTTGAAAAAAAAATTCCTCAATTTTAATAAAAGAGTATCATCTGACACATTTGATTATTAAATTAGATAGTAATATATGATACATAATATAGGTATATTTTAATTTCAATTTTAATATTTCAATTTCAATTTTAATGTAATTATAGAATGTCATATTGCATATTTTGATTGTCAAATTAGTAATTAATTATTGATATTGATAAAGATATATAAAATAGATAGAGTGATTGAAGGAATGAGAGAAATAGAGAAAGGAAGAAGGAAGAGGGAGGAGGGAAGAACTCTTTAATTTTGGAGGAAAAGATTTGATTTCAATTGTAATAAAGGAGTGACATGCGACATATTTTTGTTGTAAAATTAATAAGAAAAATGGAAAAATTCTTTAATTTTAGAGGGAAGAATTTAATTTCAATTACAATGAGAGAATAACATATCGCACATTTTGGTTGTAAAATTAGTAAAAAGAATAGAAAATTTTTTAATTTTAAAAAAAAAGATTTAATTTTAATTACAATAAAAAAGTAACATATAATAATACATTTTCACTCTAAAATTAGAAATATATATACCAGCCATCAAAACCGTAAAAGTGACAATTATGATTTATTTTCTTGTGTGGTGGAATGAGGCTTAGCCTTATATACTTATTAGACCATATCCTAATCCATGTAACGCAACTCTTAACAAAATATAACTGGTCCTAACTGATTCTACTATGGTTACTTCTAGATCAAGTAGTCGCATAAGGTCTATTATCTCCCCTCAAACTCATGGTTATCAATTTGGGAGTGATCTTGAGTTTAGTCCCAAATTCGTTGAAAATAGGAAGTGAGATAACCTTGGTTCTAAGATATTTTGCTACTTGAACAACATGAAGTTGCTTTCAATTGCCGATCAAGATCAAAGTATTTTGTCCTATATGCATAATTTGATTGGGTTTGTCCTATTGTGCAAAATTTGATTGGCGGCGAAAAAGAGGAAAACATTAATATTGTCACAATAAATTGTAAGAACAGTTTGACAAGATATTTGAGGTTCCACAAAGAGATTTTGAATCCATCCATGTTATTTGAAGGTATTTTTAAATCACCATTAAAAATTGCATTGTTGAAATCATATTTCCAAAAGGGCCAATATAGTAGTGTTAGTTATGGTTAAATAAATGATGTGGATTGTGGCTTGTATTATAATTAGCTTAAATACTTTGTCAAAAATATACCTTTGGCAACTAATTTATATATAATACGCTTATTATTATCCTTTGATTTTGGAGTTTGACCCAGCGATCAACTGCGATTATAAGAGCTTATTCTGCGTATGAGTAATGCATGGGTTTGGTGTTTGGCGTCCAAGTTACTTGTGTGTATTTGCTTCATTCAAAAATTGAATTCTTGCTGCCTCTTTAAATTCAATTCAATTTCAAAAGTTGAGAATTGAGAATACAAGTCAATTCACATCGTCACTAGCTCAGGTTACGTTCTAGCCAAGGACATAGAGACCATAATATTCTAGGACCCATACTATATAGTTTAACGTATCTGTATCTGTGCACTTATATATTTTTATAAATTTAAAAAAGTGATAATATTAAAATAAAAATGACATTATTATTTCTTTCTCTCTCGATATATATGAAATATTTTTCTGAACCATAATTTTAAGTGTTCGAGTATTTTTAGTTACTTATAATTTTGATCATATATATTATAATTAAAATTAATAATTAACACATTGAAACGCGTGACACATGTAAAATGTTTTCGATAATATATAATTTTGTTATTTGTATATACTTGTATATATCTTTTATTTTAGGTATAAAAGTGAATATAATAAAAAATTAAAATAATATTTATATATTATTTTCATAACAAATAATTAAGAGAAAGATGTAAATATATATGTTTTTAATATATGATCGTATTAAATTAACTAACAATATAAAAGGCAATAAATGCAAGAAGCATGAGCAGATTAAACGGATTCTGACATGCTATCGCACTAGTATGTGGCAACATACATAGGTGTCAATATATCTATCAACAATTTATGATAAATGTATTAATGAAAAAAATTATTTTTTATTTAACTAATAAAATCAATACACATATAATTTAACTAAAAAATAAAAAATATCAAATTGTGATAGGTGATTACTTCCAAATTAAACTATTGGTGTTGATTTCAGTGAAACTATCTTATTATATCTTTAATTTAATTTTATTATCAAATTGCAATCCACAATTTCGCATGAAGAACCAAAATAAACAAGTTATAAAAATTCGAAAATTCTCGCATGTAACGCGGGATCTTCTGCTTCATTCAATGTTGAAAACATAAATAAATACCATGTGTAGTGAAGTTTTGAGGTTTGACCTTTTCAACAATTTGGGCTGCTCCAATTTTTGACCCGTTCATTCTATTATAGTATTTTAGTCTCAGTCGTTGTTTAAATCACTTATTATAAAATTTCAATCTATTAGTTATAGATATAATTTCAGAATATATTTCTTTATTTTTTCGCTCACTTAATCTTGTAAATATGATTACATACATGTAATTAAGCCTTAATCATCATCGAGCTGCTAGATTTATTTTTTTGAACTCTTTAGAGAAGATCAAGAATAGACTCACTAGTTAGAAAGGTCGGCTCCTTAATAAAACAGGTAGGCTTTACTTAATTAAATCTGTTCCTTCTTCTCTTCCTATTTATCAGATACACGTGACTCTTTTTCCTACTTCGATTTATCAAAAGATTGATTCTATGCTTAGACAATTCTTGTGAAAGGGAAAGGTGGGAGAGCGTTGCTTAAATTTGGTCAAGTGGAGCAAAGTTGTCACTCCAAAAAAATATGGAGGCTTGGGAATTAGAGATACCCAATGTGTAAATTTTGCTTTACTCGAAAAGCTTGTTTAGCAATTATTGCATAATAAAGATAAGCTTTGGGCAGGATGTCTCAATCCTTTTGGTACCATGCTTGGCGACCATGTGGAACGCTAGCTCCTTTGGTTTCTTTTGTGCACATTTCTGATTCTCACTTGAAGTTAGAAAATGTCTGGCACCATGGGCATTGGCGGTGAGATATTCTTTGCACAATGATTCCGAAAGAAGTTAAACTTGATTTGATGCTCTTTGATCCTATCAAGCAGGCAGGAGATAAAACAGGTTGGTTTTGGACAAACTCAAATACTCTCACCTACTCGACTAAAAGCGGGTATGAATGGCTATTGAAAAAGAAATTTGGCTGAAATGATAATGAAAATTGGCTTTGGCTTTGGCGCTTGAGAATACCGAAGAAGATAAAGTGTCTGTTCTGGCTTTGTCTCAACAGCGGAGTTCCCACAACTAGTTACCAGTTTCAAAGAGGTCTTTCTACTTCTGATCTTTGTCAGAGATGTTATCTTTCTCTAGAGGATATTAACCACAGCTTTAGGACTTGCCAAAAAACTCGTCAGATTTGGATTAGCTTAAATTTGGGAATGACCGCTGAGGACTCTAGTTTGGATTTTGTGTCTTGGATTCGTTCTAACCTCAACAAAAATGAGTTTCTCTTTGCAGCGGCCTTTTGGTGGATTTGGAGGGATAGGAACAATAACATCTTCCACCAAGATGATCCATGGAGTAAGGAGAAAATTATTCACTTAGTTAAACATGTTGCTCGAGATTTCTCTAATATTGTTATCAACCAAAAACATATTATTCCTTCTTCTTTAAAATATAACTGGGAACACCTCCAATGAATGTCTGTAAAGTGAACTGCGATGCAAGCGTTTTTGAAAATGAGCAATTAGCTGGCTTTGGATGTATTATTAGAGACAGCATGAAAATTTGGATAAAAAGTTGTTCTGCCAGTATATCTCTTTCTAGTGTTCTCTATTGTGAGTTTCATGCTATTTGAAGAGGGCTTGTTATGACTTGAAATTGCGAGTGCAAAGAGGTCATATGTGAAACTGATAATCTTGATGCGTTTCTTCTTGTTTCGCGAGGCACAACCAACATGATTAGGAATGACTCTGATCTGCTTGACAAAATCAAAGAAATGCTCCAACGCAATTGGATAGCTATTTTAGTGCTCATTCAGCGAACAACAAACAGAACGGCTGATTTAATGGCTAAGACTGCTGTTTTAAACAAGTAAGCGTATCTAGAGTGGTTACTGTCTCCTAATAATTTAGACATTATTATTAAAAAGAAGTACTACTCTTTTTTTATGTCTTTTTTCTTTGTGTTATGTTCGGTCACCAAAAAATTAAGCCTTAACTAAGCAAGTCACACAACTCTGATCTCGTATGCTTCTCAATTTTTTCACCTTCTTCTCTTCTTTTATTTCGCTCTTTTTGGTTTTTACTATCTTATCCTCTATTATTCTGATTTCTCTCTCTCAATACCTTTTAGAGTCTATTCAGAAATTTATTTTAGTTATTTTTGACATAAAAAACGTGTGTAAAGAATGATAGTATATAATCTTAGTTATTTTGAAAAAGAAAAGTATAGGTAGATAATGAGAATAGAATACTAAATAATGTGAACAATAAGTATATTAGATATTTAATTCAATAAATATGTAAATGATTATGTTCATTATTTTTAATTGGATGGTTATTTTTTTTTATTCGATTTACTCATGCACAGTTAATAATGGCTGGATGTTCAATTCATTAGATATGTAGATGGTTATTTTAATATTAAGATTTAGAAGATAATTTAAAATGGAGCATTTTTTTTACTTTATTAGATCAATTCTAGAGTCCATTATTTATATTGTTTACAAAAGTTTACCTAACAAAATTCTTCTGAAAATACTTTTGTTATGAAACTATTTATTATGTGATATAAACTTTTAGAAATATATATTTTTGTGAAGCTCCTAATTAAATTTGAAAACCATTATGAAAGCGGCTGGGGTTTTGTAGCGTCCATTTTAATATGATGCATGTTGTTCTCAACCTTCAAAATGAAAAGCATATGCATGGCGATCAAGCTGAACGATTATGGCTGGTGATTTTCTTTTCTTACATCATGGTTGATTGTCGATTCAGGTTTCATTGCATGTAGCTTCAGGTGCAAAATGATATTTAGTTTAAGAGAGAAATGATATATAGGGGCATCTGAATTATTGTTTTTGGTTATTATTTAATTTTTTTAGTATATAATTCTTTTAGTTTAATAATTCATCAACATATTTCATCTCATATATTTTAATATTAATACTTAATTAATGACAAAAAAATAAATTTTGATGGCCTGTGGAATTTATCATGCATGTTCATCAAAGAGCTTCTGTTAATTAGGTACAACTTTATTTGTTGAGAGTTTCCTCTAATTTACACAAGTATCATCACATATAATTCATAGCACATGCTAGCTTGGGCTATATAGATTGACCTCGAACATATATTATACATTATTGTTGCGTGCTTAAATTAAAGCAGCGATGAAAATCGAATTCATCAAAAAAGGAAAGAATTGTAAAGAATGGAAAAAGGCGAGATGTATCGTAATTACTCCATTCCGTATGTTAGTGGATAAGTGAAAACTCAGGTGTAGTCCACTTTATGTGAAGTTGATAATTGAGAGCTGTTAGATAAAAATTTAGTCAAATCAGTGAAATATCTAACCACTTTCGGTTATCAACTTCACATGAAGTCGATTGCACAGTTTCCAACGGATGCATGCATAGGATGGGATGGGTGGTTAAGGATGAGTTTTGTCTCCACCGGATCCAGGAGAAGCGCCATTCGGAAGAGACTCGAAAAGCAGTCCCAATTCCCTCGACCACTGCGGCCGCACCAATAGCGGCCGGCAAGCTGCTCCCGAGTGAGGAGTAGCCATCAAAATTAGCACAACAATGAGCATCAGGTGCATAACTCTAAACACTAGTGCCTTCATCATGCAAGACAAAGATACTGCCATATATAATGAGCTTGTGTATGAAATGGTGATGTCTGTTTTATTTGTTGCAAATTAAAGGTATAAATAGAGGAAGGATGCATGCAAGGGGTATGCTACAGCGTCTTTGATTCTAACGTAGAGTTTGAAATTTCTAGGTTGACCAGGGAATGGGTTTTCAAGTCTCAACTCTCAACTTGGAAAATCACTTGTGACTTCTCCGTAGGCCATTTCCACGCGCAAATACAAACTATCCATAATAAATTTATTACATGCATGGGTTATGAGGTATAGCTAATAAAAATCATGTAACTCAATTTCCTTTAATATGAAAACAGCAATTTTTCATGTAAGTATATATCACTATGCTATAGTTAATTAGAGGGCACGTTGACATGCAATACACGACAAGCGTTATGTTTATTCACGAAATTAAAAAAGAACTCGGTTTCATGTTTGGTGCGCAAGGAATGCTGCATTATTATTATTGCATTTCATTCGTCTAATTTGTTTTCAAATTTATAAATGTCAAACCACGTTTGCTCAGTCAAACTAACAGCTTTTTTAACCACTACACAGTCTAAACGCAATTCACAGTTCCAATGACTAAACTATGAGTAAACCGTCTTACACGCAACAAAGCAATGGATCAGAGAACTCTCGCCTTTAAATCAAATTCAAATAGCTAATTCAATCCAATTCAAATATTTAATATTGAGTTTATACGTTGTGTTATCATAAGTAGTTTAATTTATTACACAACTATTAACTTATTTTATTTATGCATCATTAGTACCTAAGTAACATTCTTTCTTTTTCTTTCTCTTTTCCTATTTTATTTAATCAAAATCGGTAATAAAAAAATTAAAGTCAAACAAAACTATAAACATAAATGAAATTTCTGTTGGTGCTTCGCGGAGACTAAAGTAATTATTCTTAAAAATATTAAATATATATTTTTTTATATTTCATGAAGTTAAAAAACTAGATGTATACAAGTTTCTCCCAACCAAGTGATTGGTAAGTGGTAACAAAGATTTTTTTTTTCTACCCAATAACATATATTTTATATGAAAAAGTATGGAAACAATGAGAATACTAAACAATGTGAACAATGAATATGTCGGATGTTCAATTCAATAGGTATACAGATGATTATATTCATTATTCTTAATTAGATGATTATTCCTTTTGATTCGATTTACTCATGCACAGTTAACAATGATTGGATGTTCAATTCACTAGTTGTGCGAATAATTATCCTAATGTTAAGATTTATGAGGTAATTTGAGGATGGAGTGTTTTTTACTTTATTGGATCAATTTTAAAGCCTATGTTCATATTATTTATAAAAGTCATTATCTACTTAACAAAATCGTATATATATTTTATTATACAATAAAACATTTTTACTCGCTCATAAATCATAATACCAACTCGGTAGCAACTTGTTTACATGTGAGTATGCTCTTTATCAAATTATGCTTCTTTGATTAATATAAACATAAGTCCTTTTATTGTGTTAAAATTAAAATTAAACTCATAAAATTAACTGCAATGAATTACATATATTCAAATTTGCATCGTGCGAAATTGCGAAGACCCTTGTCAAAGTTTTTACAAGGACTTTTTTTCTTATTAATGAAATGATATGCATCTGCTCTCGTAGCTCAGTTGGTTAGAGCACCCGTTTAGTAAGCGGGAGGTCTTGAGTTCGACTCTCAACGAGAGCAATGTTGTCTATTTTTTAAACCTCTTGTTATTGAGACAAAATGTCTAGCGCATATGTCCGTCAGTCTATATAAGATCCATTTTATTGTTCTACCTACAATTTAAGTTAATCACTTAATTGTACTTATTAGCATCTTCTTTAAAACTTTAACTTGAAATCTGGTTTTTTGCTTTTTCCTTAGTTGGTAATTGAAGTCAAAAAATTGGCGAAGTGTCACTTGTAACTTTTGAACGAACTAAACTAAGTAACTAAGAATATAATCCAAGACGAAGATTTCCGCGGCCATATAGAGAGTCATATGCGATGGCTACTACAAGGTTTAATTTAGTGATGACATCACGTCACAAAAATTCTTGTTGGTCTAACTTGATCAGTTTTCTTAGACTGCGCTGCTACATACAGGTACGTGGAAAACCCAAAAATAAATTCAAAGGGAAGAGCTGCTATAATATAACGTGCAATACTTAGAGGCAATGTATCACGTTTTTTATAATATATTTATATACTTACTCTACTTCGTGCTCCATTTTTTAGGAAAGGAGAAAGAAGGCTCTTGGATCCGAAAGAAACCTCACTTTTCAAATATCTAATTCTTGAGTCTTGACTATACATGTCAAAGGAACGGATGCATCTACACAGGAAGTTCTAAACCTATTGAACTCAGGAAGAAAGAACCCAAGAATTGAATGAGCTCTGCCTCTTTGACCCATTGCAGCTATATGTTTTGACCAAAACTAACCTCCTTTCTTTTCTTTTTTTCCATATATAAATAATAAATATTAAATCGATAAACTTGAATAATGTAATTTAGTTATCCTTTGAATTTCCATTCGGGGGTCTTCAGTTGTAAACTTTTTGCCTCTTAACTAGCAACATTTAATTAAAAAGTGTACCAACAATTTGAATGATTCAGTGTCAGTGAATTGTGGTAGTAGATTGAGCATGCATATTTCGGTGGTTATACAATTTTAACAAGATTTAAAAGTTACTAATATATAAAAGAATATGACTTTAATTTTAGTAATATTTTTTAAGTATTACTAAAACTAATTACCTACCATAATTACCGGCCCAATATACTCTACTTATCTACTATTTTAGATTGGTACTTAGCATTGACAAAGTCACATAGACCTATTCCTTTTTAGTTGGCTTTCATTTTTCCCAAAGTATTGCCGAGTAGTTTTCTGGTGTACAATAATTTTCACTTGACGATAAGGTGGTAATGTTACATATATGCTTACAAGAAAATAACTTGTATTTATGAAATGCAGAGAATCCCTCAAAAAAAAAAAAAAATATGAAAACATGAAGTGAACATCATAAAGTCAAGCAACAATCTGAAACATACATCCATTTCATTTATTTACTAGATACAAATAGTCTGTACCTCAGGGTTAACACAATTCAGTAATATATGATACAATATCCCATATATATCCAAATACAGATGGTATGACAGAAGAACCATCCCTGTACTAAATATGTTACTACTAGGTACATAAATATACAAATAGGCCGCCAGAAAAGCAACAAGGTGGATCAAGTGATGTGATGCACAACCAATTTGGTGGAGATTCATAAACTATACAAATAAGATGTAATGCAGTGCAGTTCATAAAGCTCACAGACAAATTGAGCTCAATACAGTAGTATTGATATCAATAGGATAACTGAAAGGTGACTTTGTGACAAGAGACCTCCATGTCTTCTTTTTTGGGTTGTAAATTTGAATGTACAATGTTCCAGCCCTCCTATGCTGTCTGGACCTTCGTGTTTCTGTCATGTCAACGATGCATAAATGTGTCAGTACATACAGCTCTCCATTTACAACTACAACACCGAACGAGGAGTTGTACGGCGCTTTTCTTGGAACACGAGATTCACACAGCCAACGATTTGTTGACATATCATATCTGCAAAGAGTATTCATCAATAAGGACAAGTCAGTTACAGATTTGTAACTTCATAAGCTTTGGATCTGTCATTAACATGTACACAAGCGGACATCAAGAATGCTGCATGGAAGAAACAAACTCATGCAATACAAAGATTAATAATGAAGGAAACAAACTCAGAGGCATGGAAATACATTAGGGTACAGTATTTGAATGAAAATACAATACACAAGAGGGACAAGGCATTGGTAAGCATTCTACTTCTAGTCTTTCACATGATCGATAAGAAGGCAAATTGATAAATGCAATCATACAAGAATCTTGCAGTATTTTATAACAGACTCTCTTCTGCTCATTCCATCAACAACAACAACAAACCCTTATCCCACTAGGTAGGCTTCTACTCATTCCATCATCAAAATAAAAATATTTGAATAAATGAAAACTCAAATATGCGGGAAGATAGCAAGAACATTTCCCACTGCATAATAAGGGGTCAGTTAAGCAAGAACATCTCCCATCATTGGCACAAAGTGAAAGATTGTCAATTAAGTGATGAACTATTAAATGTTAAATAGTTTTGAAAGAAACCTTGAAATCCATCAATAATTTCTTAACTGCATTCAACAGAGATGGCCATCATCACCAATCACCCCTCATTAAACTTCTTCCTAGTGAATAGCCTAAATAGATAGTATTTTTCCAATCCTAATCAGCAAAACTTCAACAATGCAGCAAAACGGGTTGGGTCCCTCCATTAGTATGTGAACCAGCCTATTCCAATATTAGCACCTAGATCAAAATAATAGCATATCAAATACTCTATCTCTATCATGTTCCCTGAAATTTAGGATCCATATGTGGCCCCTAGATACCCTTACAAGGTATGGAGTGGGAAAATGAGATGGAGTTAAATTAGTAACATCAAATTCCAATACTTTTATTGCATGTTCCCGTCCCCCAGGCTAAGCTAGCAAAATAGAACTCAGGTACTCTTATCTTCCTTACATACTTAACCACCCCATTTGCCAATGGAACGCTGATTCAATAATACCAATTCGAATATTCTTATTCATGATTTTAAGGGCTTGGAGGCTCTACCTAAATTGGGCATGGTGGAGGGTGATGGATAAATCCCACTCATCTCTGTTCTTCCCTCTCCCCAACAGAACTACCAACATTGTTTGGATGTTCTGTCTTCCTTGTATGTTTATTAGTGGTCACCTAACCAAAACCAAACACTCGTCGCAAGAAACAATTCATTGATACTCAATACCTTCGAAATATATGGTCAATACACACATCAATAATTTGATTAATATACAACTATACAGATAAAATCTCAATTAATAATGAACATCAAAGTCAGTTAACGTAATGCAGAAGCATAAACATCATAACTGCTGATAGCAACTCTATGAAGCTAAACTACCATTCAATTCCTATGATTCATCATAATTCATAACAATCATAAAAATAGAAAACAATGAAGTAAAGAAAGTACCTCAAAATCTCATCTCCATCGAGCATGTAAACCCCTGGATAATCACTCTTATCATCATCATCATTCTCAACAACAACAATTTTCCCAGCCCTGACTCTCTCCCCATCACCCCACATATCCCCAATCTCTCTCCAACCACCATCACCATCCAATTCCATCACCGCCGCATCCCTATAATACTCATCCACCGGAAACACTCCCGAAATCGTCCTCGACGCACCGTAACCTCCCATCGCCCAAAACTCCCTCCCTCCACCGCTCACAAAGCCAACGCAGCCCGCTCGAAACCCCGGCAGCCCTTCTATAGGGTACCACCGGTCCCTCCGCGCGTCATATCGCTCCGCCGCGCGGATCCTCGTCCCTGCAGCAGCAAACATCGTGTGCCTAGACCCTCCGCCGGCGACAAGAATCTGTCCAGAGCGCGGAACCACGGCGCAGGCAAAGCTGCCGCGCGGAGAGAGCATGGGGGCGCGTGGACGCCACGTGAAGTCGCGGAGGCTGAGGCGAAAGGTAGCAAAGGAAGGGGAATGGTGGTCGCTAGGAAAGAGCCAAGGTAGCAAAGGAAGGGAAATGGTGATCGCTAGGAAAGAGCCTATGCCAAAGAGGGATCCGCCAAGGACGTAGAGGTGGTGGCCGAGAGGGACTGCGGCGAAGTTGCAGAGACCGTAGACCTGAGGGTTGCAGGGCATGGGTGGAAGAGGGCACCATGCGTGGTTTTGCGGGTCGAAGAGAAAGGGGGAAGCGATGGATGGGTCCTGCGGGAAGATGCAGAGGAGGTGGTTGCGGCGGCGGTGGAGGAAAGTGGAGAAGAAAGGCTTCGAGGAGAGGACGCGGTTCCATGACTTGCATGTTTGCTTGATACGCGCGTGGTGAGAGTATGGCACCATCGACAGAATCAGGGATCCTACATCGTTCGGGAGGCCCGGGATTAGGGTTAGGGATTGCTGCTCCCTCGCCGTTGATGGTGGTTGTCGCGCTCCAGGAGGCGATTCCGGAGTAGTATCGATCATTTCTTCTTCTTTTTTTTTGTTATTATTTTTAATATCCTTCCTTTCCTTTTTTGTGGATTTTACTCACTGACTGTGGTGTGTCTCTGTGCGTTGATGTGGCAACGCTGAGGAGTTTGATGTGTTGTGTTCCTTCTCCTATTTACCTTGTCAAACAAATCTTAGCGATAAAGAGAAAGGCAAATACCTTTTCGTTTCTTCTTTAAACAAACGACGTTGTCAGAAAATAGACACATAACTATGTGTTGAATTAAATTTATTAAATAATTATCGATTAATTTTACATGTACGTAATTTTTTATTACAGAAAAAATTATGGATAGTTAATTTTAGTAAAAATTTATGTGTTCATGAAAAATGATTCAAAATTTATTTATTCTTAATTTTATTTCCTTTCCTTTTATGCATGAAATTGTGAAACAGGATAATAGGTAAAGTGAAGCAGTTGTTGACGTTCTCTTTTACTATAATTTCATAACTGATATGCCTTTTCTTTTTAATAGAAAAAAACTCCACGAGTGGAGTATATCGGAAAAATAAACATTCACAAAATTAAAAAATACATCCTCGTATTATCATTGGTATTACAGTAATGCTAAAAAACTAATTTTTTTAAGTTAACATCAGTAATTTTTTAAAATATTATTAAATTTATCTTAAATTTTAAATTCTTTAGCTTAAACTCTCAACATGAAAAATTTTCCATCCGAATTTAGCTTTGTCCATCCACAAGGAGGAAGGTACCGAGCTACAAGCACCTCTACTCTTGACTGTCTTATTGACTGCCTCTTTAGAATAGATTTTGTGTATTGAATAATAATTTCTTCTGCATTCACCGGTAGAAAGAAGGAGAGAAAATTTCTGTGTTTCTCCAAAATTTTAGATCATCCAAGTAGAAGCAACTATATGAGTATATTTTTTTTTTTTTTTTTTGTTGGGACAAAAGGATATTCGTAATTTCGTATAGTGACACTACCTCTTTTTTGTTTTTGGTCAGGTAGTGACACTACCTCTTTGTCGGCGTGGATAGATGAGTGTTTGGGCTTCACGTTCAGTTAGACCAAAACCATATTGAATCGAAGCTAGATTTCAGGCCCAAAATAAAATCAGAGGGCAAAGCATTTTCATTTTTTGTCAACGGGATAAAACGCTTCATCTGATGTCATCAATCTTGATCAAAATATTCACATTTCTCTTTAGAATTTTTTATTTTTAATATTGTAGTGGTAGTGGTGTTTTTTTTTTAAATGTGGATTGTTGGAGTGTTATACTCAAATGTGGAATCGTTTAAGAAGAAAAGCAGAAATCGGACTGTCTGATTTGTTATTTGTTAGAGGTCCGATAGAAGTACACAAATCGGACCGTCCGATTTGTGGTAAAAAAAATTAAAAAATTTGAGATACAGAAATCAGACCGTCTTGTAGTAAAAAAAAATTAAAAAATTTGAGGTACAGAAATTAGATCCTCCACAATTTTAAAAAACACCAAAAATTACAATGTTAAAGTATATCATCACTTCTACTTCCATAACAAAATAAATTAGCGTTCTCTTTACTGAAGATCGATCCCGTAATATTGATTTTTGTGGTTACATTTGTACCCGCGACATTTTATCAGCTAAATGTGTACCTAGCATAAATGACAACAATTTCGAGCGTTGACTATTCTCTAAGTACATGCAAGATGCAACATAGGGTAAGTAACTAAGTATTACCTATTCTCTTATTACAGTAACAAATTATAAGTGTATGCATTACCATGGTAGTGCTGTGGATTCAAGACTTAATAAGACGACGACGACCCATCACCACTTCCAGAAAGAAGAAAAGGAAAATAAAATGACAAAGGAGAGAGAGAGAGTGCAGTGAGTTGTTTTGTGTTGAAATTTAGTGATGGATCGACGACTATTAGATTTTATTGATGGTGACTGATACATCATATATAACTTTATTTTATAAGCGATTTTTTAAGAAAGTTCATATATTAATGGGAGCATAATGAAGCTTGTTAGCTTTAATTTCCTCACCTAAATTTATTATATAAAATAGATATGAGCATATATATTGCATTTACGAGATTTAAAATTAAACTAATACTAACAGAAAATATATAAAATATCATGGAGACCACTAAAGTATGGGGCCTGTTATATATAGAAGTAGTTGAGACAAAAAAATAAAAAGGGAAATATATAGCACTTTTTTCACACATTCAGCTTTCCATCCATTATTTCTTCTACCTGCTAAGTGCTAACTAAGCAACCATCCAATAGCTTTGATATGAAGTACCCTTCCTCAGATCTACTTCTCTTTCTCTCTCATTAGCACGCATCCGTCTGTGAAAGGTTAGCTTCAATATCGAACATACATATAGTTCTTAACTGGATCAGCTAATTAATTAATTCTCATCCTCGATCTTATGCACGTTTTCTTATTGTTTTTGCTTGACGCAGTATGTGAGTGGAATAAGAAGAGAGAAGGTCCATGGAAGGGAAGTATTATGTGGCAAGAAACAAGAAGAAGCATCAGAAAGAGGAGAAGAATAACAATAATAATACAAGGTTTGAAATGGAGGAGCAGCATCGTAGTAGTATTTGTTCATCATCATGGCCTGGGAGGAACTATGGGTGTAGCTTTTGCAAGAGAGAGTTCAAATCCGCACAAGCATTGGGTGGACACATGAATGTTCATAGAAGAGATAGGGCAAGATTGAGATCATCATCATCATCATCAATATGGCTTTCTTCCTCTTCTGATAAACCTAATAAACCTAACCCTAGCAGCATCCTGAAACCCAATACTAAGAACAACCCAATAATACCTTCCTCTTCATCTCTTTATTATAGCCCTAGTACCATTACTTTGTGCTCTTATTCTCCTTCAGCTTCCACAAGTAGCTGCGATAAGAAACCAAGACTCATCACATCACAGCTTCTTCCTCCCCCTCAAACGATCAGTAACAACACCACAGTCACAGCAAGGTGGAGTAGTAATTCTATAATGGAAGATGATGATGAGCACAACCACAACATCACCTTGGAATTGGGAATAGGGTTGCTTAAGCACCCAACTAACAACTTAGATTTGGAGCTTCGATTAGGCCAATGATCTATATATTGTTTTTAATTTCTATATAAGCACACTACTATGGATGCTTTTTCACCTTCAATTAAAAAAATAAAAATAAAAACTTGGAGCATAGTTATTTAATTTAGTAACCCATATATATTATTAGTATTAACTAAAAAGTTTTGAGTGAGTGGTCTCTTCTAGTTCCTTGGGCTTGTGGAACTCGGACAATCTTGCTACTTATATTTTCTTTCTTTCCTTAGCTTCTTTTCTACATTATTTCTAGAGCATAATGTACTAGAGTGATCATCCGGTAGTAGCTGTTTGATGTAATGGACAAGCTAAGAGATCAGATTGATTGAAATTGAAGGGTAGCCATTGATAAAAATTTGGGGGATTCTTCATCACATTTTCAACATTGCTAGCTAGCTGTATAGTTCTCATCAATTAGTTGGCATAGTCAGATTATTCTTATCTTGATGCTCTATTAACTAACCAGAAAAGAGGTTTATACATTTTATTATATACATCTCTATTATATAAATTTTTATAATATAATGTCTTTTCTTACAATTTATTAATTGTTTTTAATATTAAACAAATTATATATATATATAATATTTTCTTTAACTAATTAAGCGCCTCTGACAAACAATCAAAACACACTTCTTGTTCCCTTTGACCAAATATATATATACATATATGAATATTTGGTATATATTTCCTATAAAATAATATAACACGAGTAGATAATAATAATTAGCTTCCACAATTAAGCCTCCCATATATATATTATGATTGAACTTGTTCAATTTTCATGAATCGCTAACTTACACTTGCAAGTTGCATATTCCCAAGACTTGTGAATAAGTTGCATATCTATAGTACCATTTGTTAAGCAGGCTAGCAAGGGGTATTGAATGGCCTTTGCTGAATTTGAAAAGCTCCGTGCTCTTCTTGTTCAGATACCAAAAAATATATACAGCCAGAAACAAACTTATATGAGATTACGTAAGCATAATAATATATGTATCTATATATATATAGGAGTAGAACGAAAAGGAAGACCACCCAGAAAATGTCAGGGGACTCAGGAGGGACATTCAACATGTAACTAATATTTTTAGAATATCTATTAACTAAAATTATATTGTTATAGGATGTATTAATTAGAGAAAAAAGTTTAAAGGTGAATAAAATTGATTATTTTTTGTCAGTATTTTTAATCGTCAGTCTAATTTTTTTAATCTACCCATTTAACAACATATTTTTAATTTATATTTTTAAATATTGATGACTAACTAAAAATTGATAACAAAAAATAATAAATTATACTGATTTTGTAATGTTTATCTTAATTAAATAAATAATGCAACGTGTATTATTAGTATTATACAAAAAGAATATTTGAAGAGTACATGATGTAATTTAGCTTGAGAGAGGGATAGATTGATGTATTGTAAAGTGTAAAGTAAAATTGGTGTGGTTTGGTTGTGAATTTGATTGAAAGTTGTTTTGGAGTAGCTAGTGTGTAATATAAAAGAATAATGGGTGGAGCTTGGGGTTTCCCAACATAAGATATTGCATGTTCCCTATGTAAAAATGTGTGTGGCCTACATAGCATGATGGCCTTTCCCTAAAAACAAACACACTGCATGTTGTCAGTGCCAACCAAAACAAGAAATGCTTCTTTCCCTTTCCCTTTCTCTCTCTGTGGAATGAAGGAAGGGGTGAGGAAAATAAATGGACATATGGGTGTACAACACAAGCTGGTAAAAGTGCACTTCTTGTGAAAGAAGAAGGAATGGGTTAAAGACTTGAAGTAAGCCCAGTCGCCGCACGTCACTTTCTTTTATTTACTTTTCCACCCTAAACCCTAGCTATTTCCTTACATCAAATTAAAATCTTAAAAGCTATTTTCAAATTGAAATCTGGCCATTACATTACTGAATCGCCAAACATGTACGTCTTGGTGGAATCTCAAGTTAATTTTACGTGACGTTAATATGTTATTAGATGAAATTTAGTTAAATCAGTCAAATTATTTAATGATTCTCAACTATTAATTTTATGTAAAATTTACTGTATTTAAATATTTATCTATTTCCTTTCAACTAGGGATCTAAGTTTTTTTCAACCAACAAAGAACAAAAAGTACTTATATATCTACCAAGACTTTTTCTTTTCTTATTTTGGTCGTATAATATGTACGTTGTTTATAAATTACTATGGTTTCTGGTCAGATGTTAGAAAATTGATTTATGTTTATTTTTGGGCTGCCGCTGCTAATTGGACAGGCCCTCTCCGTAATGCACGAATCAGACTATGGTTTTAAATTGGGCCTCATGATCATTATGCCCAAAATTATAGAGAATTGCAAGGAGAAAAAAATAAAGTGAAAAACTTTTCATTCCTCTTGGACCTTGGTACCTTTTCAGTATCTTTCTCCGTCTATCTTCAGAGGGATTCTATATATACCCTTTCTATATATATATATATATATTATCAATATCATCTGAGCTATAATTCATTGTCATATCTTTTCTCTATATACATCATCTTCAATGGACACACTTTATTTTCTATTTTACTGACATAAATGAAAAAATAAAACATACCAATGAATTACTCCACAGAAAATTCATTTTTATAATTACGACCACATGCATCAAGACACAAATGCATATGCATACGCATGTGAAAATTAAATAAGTGCAAATAAATGTCCAATATGAAGTAAAAGAGATTGAAGAGCTTAATCATGGCAATTCCTAATTAGACTGCTTTCTTACTAACAACGCCAAGCAAGCAAACAAATTTGTTGATAAGCATCAAAAGGAAAAGACAGCTCAATTCGATAGAGAAACCCATTAATCACTTGCGTTATTGTCTTTCGTTTTCTTCCCTTTCTCCTTGTCTTATTCATCTATTCTTTCTGCAAACAAGTTTCTTGCTTGCTAAGTCAGAAAACTATTATTTATCATAACCCCATTTTTGTTTCATATATACACCCCTCATATCATTCATCAATTATTTATAAAAGTAATGGAATGATTAAATGGCAATACGTTATTATGTCATTTCAATATGGAAATTAAAATAGCATGCGTTGATGATCAGTACATATTTAATGGGTATATATTTTATTTTATTTTATTTTTTTAATCGATCTAGCCATAAGCCATGAAGCAATATTCAAATGTCTTTTGCCAACAACTAGTTAATTAATTAAAATCGTTACATAAATAATTCTACAGTCAATTCAAATTCTTTTGGTGAGTCGTATTTAACAAAAAAATTAAAGGATCAACATAACGAAAGGTGCTGCATGCATGCTACATTCGTATCAAATTGCATTTTTACCATTTGTTATATTAAGCAATTATTTGCAATAATTGGCAGGCCAATATATCAATACTGTGCTTTTGCTTAAAATGAAAGAAACTTTGTCTTTTCACTCTTTTGGTATAGTGGGGAGAAAAAACAAATGCAAAGAATTTTCTTGGCACATTAGTAGAAGTAGAGAGTTAAGAATCCACAAAAAATAAATGTTACAAGAAATTTAAGATCTGTTTAGTTTCAGAAAATATTTCTTATTTATTTTTAGTATTTTTTTTAAGAATTTGTTTAATAAAATTAAAAACAATGAACATAATAAAATTTTGTTATTTACATTTTTACGGTTTCTTTTAAATCTTAAATACAAAATATAGAAAAAAATACTAATGATTAGAGCATTTTTAATATTAATTTTAAGTTTAATTTTATTTTGGGTCTTACTAAATGATTCATTAGCATTTTTAAGACTATATTAATATATAAATAGTAATTTGAAGCTAAGAATAAAATTTATCATTCTAATATTTCGTTTTAATTAAATTAGAATTTTATATTATATTTAGTTATTTTATTAAAATAGTTATATAAATAATAAAACTTTATTGATTTTCAATGATATTGTCTCTTTAAAGTGGGATTGATTTTATTTTATCTGTTAATTTTAATACAAATTTTAATTTTAAATCAATTTATTTTTTAAAATTATTTTAAATGATTCTCTAAATATACTTCATTGAAATTGGTCTAATTAGGTAAAAATTGATAAGAGTGATATAGTCTTAATCTTTTACTAATAAACTGTCAAATGAAAAAATCTTACCTGAAAGATTTTTATTTCATTCAAGGTTTATAGTAGTGAGTTGGGTCAAAATAGATTTCTCAAACTTCTAATATAGTAATAATTGAGATTTGGATTAAATTCAGACAAAAATAAGATTAAATATTCAATTAGAATTCATTATTGAAGCCCTTTACCTTTAATTCCATAATGAATCAGCAATAACGAGGAGAAAGCCATCTCAAACCCCTGTATAGATCGAGAAAAACTCTTAATAATAATGCATTATATTCCTCCTTGTTTTGTAATGAACAACAAGAAGCGAGAATGCCACCAACTAATCTCATCAATTCCACTTGTAGACCATAGAATATATATAAAATATAAGATAAAAAAATACCACATTTAACTTAAAATTTTAAAATAATAAATTAATAGTGGGTCTCTTATTTTATAAATATTTTATTTTTTTTTATTTTCTTTTATATAGAGCTAATTTCATATACTACTCCTTACACTTGCAACATTAACAATTAATTAATTAAGGACAAGTACAAACTATAAAATGGAACGTTGGATCTCACTTTTGCAGTTTGCTTTTATATATATTAGTATTTTTATCCGTAACAATATTACAGAAATATAAATTTTTTAAATTATGGTCTATTTTATTATGACAGTATAAATGATACATGAGACAAAAAATTTATAAAATCAAATTATTTTTACAAAAAAAATCGTAAATTAATAAAAATCTCTGACTAAAAAGACCAATATATATGTAAAAAAGAAATCAAATAATAAGATTTTTAGTTATTATTTTTATATGAAAAAGTTTAATTTTTATTAATAATTAATTTCAATATTCGTTATCTAAAATTTAAAATAATTTAACATGTATACTTTTACATTTAATTAGGTGTTAATTGTTAAGTCTATTGCACAAATAGAAATAATTAATTTTTATATATACTTGCTATTTAAAAATAATATTTTTTTCTCTATGTATATAAAAATATAATTGGATATTAGTATAAAAAAATTATATTGATAGTTATAAAATTAACTCAAAATTAAATTTTTTAAAACAATTGAATCTTGGTTCTAACTTTTAATTATAATATTAGTATTTTTCAAATTATATGTAATAAATATTTGAAAGAAGAGAAATAAAAATGTAAATTAGAAAGATAGACAGTAAAAATTTAAAACTATATAAAAAACTAAAAAACTATGTATATAATAACAATGATAATATTTTTTATTTAAATTATATTATTTTGTTAATTTTGTTTTCTGTAGAAGAGAAAGATAGAAAAAATAGAGAACGAGAGAAAAGAGAAATAAAGATAAAGATGAAGAATAAGAGTGAGAGTGAGAGTTTGTTAATTTTGGAATGAAATTTTTTATTTTAATTGTAAAAAAATATCGAATCACATATTTTGATTTGTCAAATTACTAATATAAAATATAAATTATATATGACTAAAAATAGTAGAGAGAAATAAAAAATGGAGAGAGATAAATGAGAAAATTTAGGAAAGGAGTTTATTAATTTTGAAAAAAAAAATATTTTCTCTCAATTTTAATAAGAGAGTGTCATGTGAGATGTGACACATTTGATTATTAAAAATTAGATAGTAATATATAATACATAATAAAGGTATATTTCAATTTTAATTTTAATACAATTAAAGAATATCTTGTTGCACATTTTAATTATCAAATTAGTAATTAGTCATCTAATAATGATATATAAAATAGATAGAATGGTTGAAGGAATGGGAGAAATAGAGAAAGGAAGAGGGAGAACGGGAGAATTCTTTAATTTTGGAGGAAAATATTAATTTCAATTGCAACGAGGGAATAATATGTGTCACATTTTGGTTGTAAAATTAGTAAGGAGGAATGAAGAATTCTTTAATTTTGGAGGGAATGATTTAATTTCAATTATAATGAGAGAGTGACATGTGCCATATTTTGATTGTAAAATTAGTAGAGAAGAGAGAGAATTCTTTAATTTTAGAGAAAAAATTTGATTCTAGTTACAATAAAAAATGACATGTGGCATATTTTAATTGTAAAATTAATAAAAATAAAAAAAATTAATTTTGAAAAAAAAAGATTTGATTCTAATTATAATAAAAAATGATATGTGATTTTTTTTTGTTGTAAAATTATGTTTATATATATGCGCGGGTGCATGTGGGAATGAAGGTTCGTGCATGGTTCCTGGGACAGATGCTATGCTACAAATTAATACAAAATTAGTGGGTGAACTTGTTCCCTCAAAAGCAAAATTGTTTTCTGTACTTTTCCAATGCCTGACTCTCATTTTTATATAAATTATGATCCAAGCGATAAGCTGTTGTTTTTATGTTATCATCATCATCATTATTATTATTATCATTTTTAAAATTTTATACAAAATATTTTCCCCAAATTACTTAGGGAAAATTTTTCCCCGAAATCAATTCTTAATTTTTCATTCCATTAGACACATTCCTAAAAGAAAAATACTTACATCATTTTCTCTATGTAGACAATCTCTATTAGCCTTTTTAAAAGAAGAATATGACTCAAACTAATTTATCTAATGAAATTTACTAATTTAATAATTAACATTTGTCGGAAATTTCCCAATTATAGTTCGGGCTAAAATTCTTTGGGCCAAATTTGATTTAGGATATAACCCTGGTTAAAATAATAAACTTCTATTACCAAAAAAAACTTCATACAAATTTTTCATCGTATCAGGTTTTCGTATATTTATACTTAAGCAAATGAGATTTAATTTGTTTAAATATACATTATTTGATTGATTGCTTTCTTTGAAAAAAATTAAGAGTAAAGGATAAATAGATCATTGACCCTTTTTTGTGTGGATATTTTTGTTTTCAAAGATTAGAAAATACATTTATGTTCCTGACTCTTCCAAAACGCGGACAAATTTATTCCTCTGTTGAAGTCATCCAGTTGGACCCGACGAAAAACGCTGACGTGGCTTCCGTGGCACTTGCTTGCCCATTACAGGATGACACGTGGACTGTATCTTCTGAAGAGAGGACGTATTAGTCCCCACCACTAAAACGACGTCATTTCTCTCCCACCCCTCCAAACACACTTTAATCCCATTCTGCATTTTCAACCAATATTCCAGATTCAAGCCAAATCAGATTCAGATTTTCAACCAATCAACAATACTTCACCAAATCCAGAAGCAGCAAATTCAGCACTTCCAGTTTTGGAATTCCAGAATCATCAACAATGCATCCAAAACACACAAACAAAGAATCAATAGAGTAACAAATCGCAGCAACAAAAACGAAATTTCAAGAAAAACGAGAGATAGGAGTCTAAGCAAATTCATATTCAACGACATATTCACCAACAACAGAGCATAAATTCAATTTCACATGCTTAGTTCATAATTCAACCAGTCCAGATTGTGCAATTTATGAAGAACATGTAAGAACTCCTCATAATTCTAGAAAAATTGCTACACTCTCAAATAGAATCAGCAACTTACCAGAAATTGCATATGGAGAAAACCACTCTGGTCGAGGAGGAAGTTGCCATCCAGGGCGGCGGAGGGGTTGAATCTCCTACCGACAGTAAGCGGCGCTGGCGAAGCTGCAGTTCTACATCGAGGCAGTGGTGTCGAGATCGACGCCGTTTCAAAGGAGGAAGGAGAGGACACTGTGCATGATGGAGGCGGCTGGATCCTGAGCGGCGAGGATGGCGTCACGAGTGATTTCACGGGTGTGCTTCACGGCGGTGTTGTCACAACGCGAGGAGCACCAAACGGTCATGCGGAGACAGCGCTGAGTTCCGACTGCAATTCTTGCAGAGGTTGGTTCTGTCGTGCTTCTTTGATTGTGGCCAAGCCACCACTACTGACGGTGGCGATCTTCCCCTGGGAGCGCGAAGATGAGACTAGAACAGAACAGTGGGACACGGTGGTTGTCGAGGATGCGCATGGAGAGGGGAGTAGAGTGTGTTAGGGTAAGCGAAGGAGTGGAGAGGGAGGGCGATGGGGTAAGGAGAGGAGGGGCAGCGTAGGTGGTGGTGAAAGAGGGAGTCAGGAGACAGGAGGTGGTTGGGGTTGGAGGTGATTGAAGAAGGATTAGGGCTCATAAATGTGAAAGATTCGGAATTTGGGTGAAATGATTTCGTTTGGAGTAGGAGTACTAATATGTTCTGTTTTAAAAAGTTACACATTTTGGTGTGAAATGACTAATATGTCATGTTTTAAAAAGTTACATGTCACGTGTGCCCTCGTAACGGCTAAATCAACGTCACGGAAGCCACGTCAGCGTTTTCCGTTGAGTTCAACAGAATCACTTCAGCAGAATGATAAATTTATCCGCGTTTTAAAAAGATTAGAGATATAAATATATTTTTTAATTTTTAAAGATAAAAATATAAAAAAAAAATCAAAAACCTATCTGTCCTTTACTCAAAAATTAAAAATATGATACCACCCCGGTTTACAATGTTAATTAGTTGTTATTTGTTTAATTTTTCAATACAAATAGTATAAGACTCAATATTCTGTAAAATGCACATGACATCGATGATATACACATGTATAAATAAAGAGAAGAGACTATGTGTCTCTATTAAATTTGTTATAAAGAAATTATAAATTAAACCTAATTATATGGAAAAGCAGGAGAGCCCAACAAATAATGGGGATAAAACCAATCACAATAAAGAAATGAAACCCAAAGTTATGATTTGATTTTCGTTTTTACTTTTTAGTACGACCATAATTATTACCAGTAAGTCCTTGACCTTTTATGACAAGACCAATTAATTTTAGACCTTGGTTTTTTTTTTTCAAAAAATGTTACTTTTAGAGGAAAAAAATAGGGTTAAAAATCTTAAAATAAACATTTTTTAATGAGTTGATCGAATCTTCATGTCGGATCAAAAGAAAAATTTTAAAAATATATTTTTATTAAAATTTAAAAATAAAATAATGAATCGTTGATTTAGTCTGTATGCTGTTTAATCTATTATTTTTTTGAATTAATTGAATAAAGCTATTTTAATATGAAATAAGATTAAAAAACAACAATAAATGTACAGTATAATTTTTGTTGAATCATTTTAATATAGAAAAATATTAGATGGTGAATACTTTTGATTTTACTTTACATTTAAATTAATATTAATTATTTATTATTTATTTTTATATTAAAAGTATTTGTCCCGTAATATTTAGAATTTTTTATTTAAATAAATAAAATAAATATAATAATTATCAAAATAAATAATTTAAAAAATATTTATCGATTTACATTCTCAAGTCATATATCGTTTACAGGTAAACGAGATGACAATTCATGGATGCCAGCAATTTATACGCCACCTTTCTGATTTTTTTCGCTTGTGTATCACTAAATTTGCTCAATATCAAACTTTTTAAATTTGACAATATCTCCACACACCGAGTCCAAATCAATATCGGATTTTCACACTCAGTCACTCATTGTTGTTATTTCTCATACGACAATTGAGATAAACAAGCACAACTATGTATGGATTATTACTGGCCATTGATGTCTTGTATTCTAGAGAAATATGAGTCACAAAAAGAATAGAAAAAACTTGTGAAAAATACTAAAAATTACACATCCTTTTATATCTACTGTGATTGTCTTCTATACACATGTATCTCGTTTAATTGTAAACCAGATATGACTTGAAAATACAAATTGGTAAATATTTTTTAAGTTATTTATTTTGGTAATTATTATATTTATTTTATTTATTAAAATAAAAATTTTAATATTTAGCCATGATTAAAGAAAAAATTATAAGATATATAAGTATTTATAAAAATATTTGAAAATTTTTCGTAATTAAAATATTGATATAAATTTAAAAATATAGTAAAGAGAAAAAGAGTAAATAATGGTTTTATAGTAATTGATTGGTAGAAAATAGATGCATCCGGGGCCGGCAATGCCTATGCCCTTTGTTTGTCTCATCCACCTTCTCCTTTTCTATATTATACATACCATTCTTCTTCCTTTCTCACCTCTCTCTCTCTCTCTCTCTTAACTAGCTTCCATGGAAGAAGAGGATACGGATCCATCGCCCCCGGGAACTGCTGGCAGATCGTATGAGTGTGTGTTCTGCAAGAGAGGCTTCACAACTGCACAAGCCTTAGGTGGACACATGAACATTCATAGAAAGGACAAGGCCAATAACAGAACCAAACCTACTACTACTTTTCTTATTCCTTCTTCAACTCAACTTCATCATTCCGATCATCATCTCGGCTTCTATTACTTTTCATCATCAACTTCCACACGGAATAACAACAACAACAACAACAATATCTATGAGGTTCATTCTGATTGTTCTTCTTCCAATCAAGGTTATTTTCCTCCACCCAAGGAGAGAAACTTGAGTTTTTGCAATAATAATAATAATCCATCATCATCATCATGTGTTGCTCAAGTTAAAGACAAGGTACAAGATAACAGTGATGAAGGTGGCGGCCTTGATTTAGAGCTCAGACTTGGTCATCATCATCCTTAATTAATTAATAACTAGCATGCATATTATAAAGCCTAATTTTGATTAGCCTACATATATTATTGTTATGTCATACATAGCTTGAAGCTTCTTCAATGGAGAAATAATGATGGCTTAACTGCTCTGGATCCATCCATTTTCTGATGCTGAGAAATAAGGCAGGTACTCCTGAACTTACCTTTTTATCCACAAAAATTGTGTAGCCACATCATATTCTAGGGTTTCTATGCTTATATATACTAGAAGCTCCTAATTCATATATATTATGTGAATTAATTAATTATTGTAATTTTTTTCTAAATAAATCTATATATTACATATGCATATACTTCCAAGAAGTGTGTCAATAGAATATGAAGGTCCTGTATGTATATATGTCGTTTAATTTAATTTAATTTCTCAATTGCTATACCTGCTTTACATTGCTTTAAGGTAATTATACAAAATGATAACGTAACTGCTCCGGGAGGATAAGCATGATTAATTATTGTTGTAGTTGCAATTATGCAATATACACAATTCGATCAGTAATGTTAGTTCCATGGATTGATGTAAAAATAATAATGGTAATTGTAATTTCATGAATACGATTGCATATCAGGTTGCATGTGAAGTTAATTTTCTTATTACGTGGTACAGAAGCATTAAACAAAATGATTTGTCTTCATTAGCATTTTACCTACTTTTCTCATACACACTGGTGTAAATTTACGGCAAAATGTACGTGTAATAAGTAATCTTTGTTATTTTATGACATGATTAAACATCTCTTTCAAGGTGGAGGTTGTTGAATCTTGAGTACAGATGCATATAAAAAAATATCCTAATACACTCTTTTATATATTAAGAGTAGAATATGCAGCTTTTTAGGCTCCTGCCTCATTCTAAATTTAATTTTTATATAATAAAAAGATGATAAATACAAGATCAAGCTCTATATAGATCAACTTTCTCGAAAGCTTAATTAATAAAATGAATAAATTAAAGAGTATACATAGTTGTATATTCTTTCAGTATTCTTATCTCTAGAAAAACATTTTTGCTTGTGCTTTTTCTTTAAGGTGTACGGGTAATAAGGTGATAGAGTTCGGTACAATAATCAAATTAAAATATCTTGAATGCTTGGTGGATATGCATGAAAGGCAGTAGATAAATGATAGTATATGAATTCTACTTAATGGGTTTATTCGTCACCAATAATAAGATTAACAAAAATGAGTTTAATTTTTAGAAAAATTACAGTAACAACGTTTTTTTAATGACATAAACTATAGGTTAAAAAACGAAACTTACTTTTAATTTTAAAAATTAAATTTTAAATTAATTAAGCTTAATCATAATTTTAATTTTTTTTTATTTTTGTCGCAATCGCTCTCTCGCAATTATGTGCCACCGCCGCTGTATTGCGACCCGGTTTCCCTCGCAGTTGTTGTCTCGTTATTTATTTTTTATCAACTAAGTCAGATATTCATTTTATAATGTAAGTAGATGGTTCTTTTCATTTTAAAGTGGATGTTTATTTGGGTATACCATTGGTATTTTACTTGATTTGCTTGATTTTGTATGTACATGCTTCGCAGGATGTTTGTTTTACTATGTATACAGATGGTTATTTCCATTAAGATGTAGATGTTTATTTGAGTCATACCATTTGGGTGAACAAAGATGATCGAGGACGAAGTAGAGACGCGTCGCATCGTCGCGGTGCGGCTGTACGAAGGGCAGTAGGGCGGTGCGGCTGTGCGCGATGCAGTAGGGTGATGGGCGACTTTCTCACTCGTCGAGAACGCACGACTGTTGTGAACAGAGGCACGGTGCTGCTATGAGAGCAGGAGCGGAGGTAGCGACGACACTTCGCGGGCTTCAGGGGAGATGAAGATGCGATTGTGCGGCGTGGAGGAAAGGCAGCGGTCTCTGGGCAAGGTGGCGACAACGGCGCACCACAACTTCTTGACCAGCGACGGTGGACAACGTTTCAGAAGAGGTAGTGGTGGGAGGCTGCGGTGAAAATAGGTAATGAAAAAGGCGAGTTGGGATGTTTTTTAATAGTTATTTGGCTTGGGAGTACAGTCTATTGTTCACGTTATTCACACTGTTTGTTGTCTATCTAGCAGAATTATAATTTTTATGAATTGACAGTGTAAAATATTTTACATAGTCGTATAATTATAACTATTTTTTTATAGCTATTCACGCAGTCAATGTAAAAAATAATTATTTTTACTAATATAACATTACATAATTAAATACACGTCTAAAACGATTTTATACTGACAGTATATCAAAATTAAATTCTAACAAAATATGTTAAAAGTTATCGCACTAAATTTTAACATAGATAAAGTTCTTTAGTAGTGAATACATCTAACTATCTAAGTAATAAGTATAAAATGTTGCTAGACTTGTGTTAGGTTTTATTTTATTTTATTTTTTTGGTAAAACACTTATATAAACCAAATCAAACCAAACCATTGCTAATATTACATAAATCATCCAAATCAAATAATATTACATAGATATGTCTAATCATATTTTTATATAAATTTAATTAAACTAATTCAAATTACACAATATAGTAGTAAATCGAAACACATGGATTTGAATTACATGGGAACATTATTTTAAGTATAAATCGAATTGGTTAAATTCGAATTATACATTATAATACTAAATCGAATCAATGTGATTTATTCCTTGTAACATATTATTGGCATTTACTACTTTTAAAGATTAGGAGTCTGGATGAAGTTTAAAGATCCCACAAGCAAATGCTTAGAGGTCGAAAAGAATATTTATTTTTAATTTTTTTTTGTCAAATTACATTAAGAAACTCTCGAACTCCAGACCTCTCATTCGAGAGAAGAGGCATGTTTGGATTATAGCTCATTTTGTGATTTTGGTCGCTGCCTAAACCTTTTTTACCTCTCTTTCACTGTTTCTGAATCCCTTTCTCTTTTCTCTGTTTATTCTTCTTTTCAAAGACAAAAGCGTTTAGGTGTATCAGATATAGTATTTTTGGTTTGGATTGAAGATTTTTTTTTTTGCCTAAAACGGTATTGAAAGAATAAGTATGATGGTGATTTGATATATATGGTAAAAAAAATGATCACGACAAAAAAAAGAGGACTTCTCACTTTTCTTTTTCTTTGTATCTAATATCTATATGTCAAAAAAGAGCTGAAGACAATTTTGTTTGTTTCTGATTCAAATTGTGTCTTTTTTATTCCAACTCTCCGAATTTTTGTCACGGAACGAAACTCAAATGGAGTCTTAAGATTCATTGCCTCAACAAAAACTATCATCAATTTCAAACGGCTTACCGGGGTAGAACAATGCCAATTATTGGAAATTTGGAATAACGCCCAACCCGCTGCTTCCAAGTCCAAAAAAAAAATTACCCGCTGCTTTAATTCATATCGTGAAGAAGTATATTTAAATCAAGGTGAATGGGTACACCCCTAAACCGGACATGTACATAAGTACATAACTAATCGGGTTCAATGCCTGTTTAAACTTAAAAAGCTTTATACATGATAGAATATCTTACAGGGCGCAGCATTAATTACAGTGATAAGAGTTACCTCCTTTCGGGTCTAACCAAGTTGACAATTGAATGAAATATCAGTTACCTAGTTAGGTAATACACTATAAGAAAAAGCACAACAAATGATGCTACAAGTGTAAACATTCTCCGGATCCGAACAAAGGAAACAACTCCACCTACCCCATCCATTATCTTATCTTTATCCCCAAGACCCCAACAAAAATGAAAACAAGCAGAGCAGAAATAATAGAAAGGAAAGAATAAAATTAATAATAATTAAAAAAAAAAAGACGCTCTCCAAAGGGGACTACAATTACTTGTTCAACATACCATTTTAAATTTGTCCATAGTGCCTGAAAGGATTCCCCTTGATGAATCCATATCATTCCCCTAAAATCAGTGCCACAAGATTACTAAAACATCAGAAAAGACCAAATAATTTCAATAGTTTCCGCAAACATACCATACGATCCAGCATGCGATTATGACTATCCACCTCCTCCTGTATATCGCCTGATAACTGTTACAATCACACCAATTGGAAAAAAAGGGAGCTATTTTAGACCATTGTGAAAACCTGCTATTTAAATATGTATGAAATAAAATTCTAATTTCCACATATTTTAAAACTCAAGAACCACCAGTAGTAACATCATTAAGGAATCAGAAATTATAAGCACCGGCAATCAGTGAAGATGGCGTCCAAGAATAGAAAACTAAAATCGCAAAAAAAAAGGAGCATTTTTATTTCTTAATATTCAAAATTTCTAATTTCAAATTCCAGAAGATTGCAGTTTGTGTAGTACAAACTATATTCAACAAGCAAAAGATATAACAAAAATTTTAAAAGAAAATTATCAAACTAGAAATGTGTAGGGCATGTTGCTAGCAATAATAAACTTACCCTTTTCAGGAGATTGACTCTATCTTGCAATCCATCCATTGCTTGCTCATTATCATGCTCATCAATTTCATGGGAAGAAGAGTAGAGAGATTGAGCTCTGATGCCCCCCTCCTCAATGCCATCAAAAAGCGCAACTCTGTTGTTCCGATTGTCTCTGGAAAAAAAAATGTAAAATCCCAAAATGGTCAAGCAACACGCACAAGCAAGATAAATTTTCCTATCTAAACATTCGAATAGTTTTAAACTGAAGAAATCAGACAAGAGACATTTCCATATTCCAAAATAGTCATGCAACACACACACAAACAAGATGCATTTGCCTTCCTAAATATTTGAACAGTTTTATAATAGCCAGAAATCAGACATGAGAGATTATAAAGTATCATAACAATTATATAATGTCTCAGGCATCAGCATTTGTAACATCTGAACTCTGCCGGAAAAGATACAAACACCTAAGTATTTCTAAAACCTAAATAATCTGAACTCAGTAGAGAAGAGTAGAAACAGTAGCTATGCCTACATAAAGTGTAATCCTTATGTACTATTATCCTTGACTTTTTATACTTTCATTCAAGTGGCCATAATGTACTGTAATATCAGTAAAATAAAACAGTTTAGCTTCTAATTTTACAAATAGAGACGGTGAAAAAATGTTATACAATGATGGTAGACCAAAATTAAGATATTCAAAATATTAGTCTTATAACCAGAAGCTAAATAAATAAGCAATATGACATATCTAGCACAGCTTCACTATATGATAAAACACGGTAATAAAGGAACTATTTAGAGTGTGACTGCATTATGGTGCTACAAATATAAAAGCAAAGGCATAATTATCAGCCTAAGTAACCATATGTTACTTGACTTACCGACCAGTACAGATTACAGAAGAATTGATAGTGCAGTGGAAACTCAAATAAACTGCATGTCATGTTGCGTACACTGGAAAAGCCAATAGCCCAATACCTAGAGGAGATAAGAGGCATACAGCATAACTCAAAATGAGGAGAAGAGATCATACACTACATTGGTCCTCCTTGTCATGTTGCATAGTATAGAAGTTAGATCCACCTTGTCTTCCATAAGTGGCAGAATCAAATCCGGAAGCATGTTCGTTTCCAAACAGCTGCTTAACTTCTCTACCAGTTTCATTGAAATTATTCCATGGTCGTATGGCACGAGCATCATTATTGATTTAGTTTATTAATTAATTTTGCGACATTTTCAGCACAAGTCATGTGCATAATGCCTTAATGCGAACAGTTAATAAGTTAGTAACAACTGCTTTTTTAAGAAAAAAGGAATTTTAACTAAATTTTATGTTAATGTAATTTGGAATCTCATACTCAACCTAATTTTTTGAGTTACACTCAAACTAAGGTTTGAGATCAATAAATCAAAACAGGATCTCCTCCAGACACCACAGCTGACAGCTCATATCTGTTACAGATAACTCGCCATCATTCAAAATTCAGATAAAAGGTATTCTAGTTGGACGACGCAAGGGCCCGTGAATTGCGCAATCTGGAAACACTAAAAGCATCGAGTCTCTAATCTATAACAGAGCACTGAGACTCTGAGAGCAGTTCCCCTACTTCTTCGGTCCGCACAATTTCACCTCTATCAAGCAAATACGATTTCGAAATCACTCCAGAAATGAAACGAAATCACAGCTTTAAAGCTGCTATTCGCAGATCAATGATCGCAATCATATCTATACCAGATAACGAAATACAGATCTCCAAAAACGACGCCGAATCAACGGATCTGAAGTGTGCCACGAAGCAAACAAGTACAGAGGTACTGCTCTAGCCTAGCATAAATGAAATTCAGTAATACTAAAAGTCTGAAACACAAGATCTAAACACTAACCGTCGAGGATTCATGGCTCACGAGATCGCAGATTCGTCGGCGAGTACTCGATCGTCCAATCTGCGTTCCCAGAAACAAAATCATCGCAATTAATCCACCGAAAAAATCCTCACGATATAGCTAGTACATAAGAAAGAAAAAATCGGAGGGTGCAAATAAACAGAAGCAACGAGGAAATTGGTGAATTGAGTAGAGGAACAACCTTGGTGTGTAGCTGAGTAGATGGATGAACGCAACAAGGAACCGAATAAGCAATAGAGGTTTGTTTTATAAAGGATTATTGCAATATAGTTTTATCAAATTTGGAATTTCGTGTCTATATTTTTTTAATAGAATTTTATATTATTTTTAGTTTTATAATTAAGTTATTTTAATAAAAATATTAAAATTAATAAAATATTTTTTTAAATAATATATAATTAAAATTTTAATTTTTAATTATATATTTTTAATTTATAATAAAAACTATTTTGTTAATTTTACTAGCCTCGTACTTCAAATTCTGAATTATTAATTTATAATTTAGTGGTTCAACTAAAATAATTGAATCATAATAAAATAATATATAAAACTATAAATAAATATAGAGTAAAGCTAAGGAACCAAAAGCATATCAGCCAAAATTCAGTCGAATATTGTTGGATGAATTCAAAATTTTTATGAGTTAATATATATGGATGTTTCTTCTACTAAGTATTAGAATGTTTCTTTTTCATATTAAACGGATGTTCATTTATATATTTTTCGAATTTGTGATTGTTAGAAGTGGATAGATTAATGTGAGTTTATAGGTTTTAATTAGGTTTACTTAATCAATTTAAAATTTTTTAAATTTTGAATTTAAAAAATTTAAAATTAATTAATTAATAATATAAATTAATGTAGTTTTATTTAGTTTTTGGCTGATAAGCTTTTGGTTCCTTATACTTTTCCATAAATATACAAAATATAAATATATTTTAGTACAAATCTTAAAATTCCACAAACTAAAAGTATAACACTAAACAGTTTTATAATCTCATATAAATACAACACAAAAATTAAATCGAAACAAAAAAAAAGTCAAATATCAAAGATTAAATCAATATTTATATACGTATAAAATCTATAATATTATATATTACAAAATAATAAAAAATAAGCAAAAAAAATTATTAGTTTAGTTGCATCTTAGTTCTTAGTTTTTTCCTTTTTATTTGAAAAATGTGTATAGTATATGTTTTATTGTTTAATATATATTTACTTTAAATTAAATTTATTATATTAATATCTTAAGAATATGTATAATTATCATGAATACAAATTATGTGCTAATTAAACTTAATATAAATTCCTTTTTTTATAAAATAACGAGGATAAAATAAACATTTTAATAGGCTTGTAAATTGTATGTTTTGTCTATGTCTCAATTATAAGTCAAAATATAAAAATAATATTTTTTATTTATATATTTTTTTATGTATTTGTGTCTATATCTTGATAATTGTGAGATAAATACTCAAATACAACCTCCATTTTATAGAAAATGATTGCCTGTTGTATAGTTAAAATAAGATTTTAGTTATATCTATAAATTATATTTGTTTGATATAAATAGTTTAACTCCTACTTTACAATATTATGTTAGTGTAATAATAAGAAGTAACTATTGTATTTTTTTTTGTAACTTAAATAAATTAAACAAAAAAATCTTTGTTATGTATTTGTATTTTTTCTAATCAAACGAAAGTCAATACGCCAATTTCAATGCATGATATTTTTTATTTTGAGCACCAACGGATCCATAAATCTAAAACCATCTTGGTAATTAGTAACAGGATTAAACGCTTCAACATAATCCGTCTCACAAATAGCATATCGTTGATCCACATCTAAACTAAGATATATTTTCTCCAAATAGTAAACAATTTCTTTTAAAGAATATTATTACTCCCAATTATTCTCATACACACTCTTTTTGCCAATTCCCATTACAATGACAAATTTGCTTTCAAAAAATTTAAAAATTTAACAAAAATGTCCAAACATTAATTAATCACGTCTCTGTTATTTGAAAATACTTACATCGCTAAAAAAATTGATAACTTAGCACCAAATCATCACCTTTTACCTCCACGTCTTCCTCTACTTCACCACTATCATACTCACCACCACTACTAATCTTGCCTTAATGTATTCAACATTTTTTTTGTGTCTAAACATGAAAAGAAACAAAACAAACACTATTTTATATCTGAGTGGATGATTTGCTAAAAATCAACACAAGGTTCAGACCAAATGACATGATTATAGTTACTCTTAGCACCATATCTAGTCATCCAATCCGCAGCTTTATTTGTTTCTCGAGACACCCACTCAACGTGAACAAGCCAAGGATGAGATAATTTATTTTCTTTTTTTTCTCTTTTTTTTTATTTTTCTTCTTCACCATTACCATTAACTCTATCATAAAAAATGATAAGATTTTCTCAAAAAATAATTTATCATCTCAACAAATTCATCCATCATCAAATAATTTAAAAAAATAGCATTAAAAAATATCCATTAAAAAATTAGAAAAAGAGAAACAAAAATAGAGAAAGAAAAAAAGAGGAGGAAGAAGGAAGAGAGCAATGATAAAGAAAAATGATGTTGTCGTCGCTACTGTTAGGTTTCATCTTTCGCCTCAAATTCACGTTTTAGATCCATGTCTAACTCATATCAAGCTATGACCCCTCTTCCTAGCACCATATAAAATAGGTTTAGTAACATAAGCACGCATCACGCGGTGCAAAGTGAAAGAAAAAATAAGAATAAGAGAATTGAGATGGAAGGAGGAAGAGTGAAAAAGAGAGACAAAGTCTTAGACCTCCTCCTCCACTTATACAAGTCGAACTTTTTTCTTGGTTATCTAAATAGATTGAAGAAGAAGAAGATTAATAAAATTAATAGAGATAACAAGAGGAAGAACGACCATAACTACGTCATAGAGAAAGGATATGACGCTAGTGCCGCCAAGGAAGAAAAGGATGGCAGCAATAGAGAGCCTGTAGTAAAGATATGGAAAATGGAGAAAGGTGGCAGAAGGGGTAGAAAAAAAATAGAGTAAGATTTTTACATAATCAATAATGTCATGTAATTATGAGGTTAATCAAGTATACATTTTTTGTTAATGAAGACCTAATCAATTAATGTTTGAACTTTTTTGTTAAACTTTTAAATTTTTTAGGAACTAATTTATTTTTCACATGTTTTAGAATCTTTTTTTTGTCATCGTTCAAATAATTCAAATACCAAATTAGTAATTATTTTTAATAATAATTATTTTAAATTTAGTAAAAATAATAAATATATTATACTAAAACTAAAAAAAAGTCATAAATTTAACTTTTGGAGTTAACAAATTATTTCTTTTATAAATTGTATTTAATACAAAATAATTTCAAAAAAATTGTATACCAACTCTGTTTTATATTCTTATTATACAATAATAGAACAAGTGAACAATTATGCGATATATAGTATGTATATAAAAAATCATCAAATCAGTTATCAATATATAATATATGTTAAAATATAAAATACGCATTAAAAATGAGTTAAACAAGACATACACAAACAATTTATTTAGTGATTGACATTTGATATATACATAGCATCTTTTTATAAAAATTTAATTTTAATATTTTAACAGTATAAAATATTTTACATAATTATTCAATCATATCTATTTTTGTAAATAACCATTCACTTAATAAATGTTAAGGGTTGTGATTTGTATAATTAGATGCACTATTTTATAGCATCAAAATTAAATTCTTTTTAAATTAAAATATATATAAATTGAATATGTTAAGAGTCACTTTACAAAAAAAATTATCAAAATCGTTTTTAAAAGGTCACTTGTTCGGTAAATTAGTCTATAAAAGATTTTTTTTAATCAAATTTGTCCTTTAAAAATCTTAAATTAGTCATATTAGTCTTTTGTCACTTTGTTGATGGAGTCAAAATTTGCTAATGTGACACATTAAGTGACACTCTAACACACACTTAGGAGTCTTAATTGACTATTAACATAATAAGTTTATGAAATTAGATCAAATCAAAACCTAATTGTGGAGAGAACTTGAAGGATTGAAATCCCTCAAATTGAAGTTGATTTTATCTGTTGTAAACTAATCATGTTAATAGTCAATTAATATTTCTAGGTGTATATTAGGTGTCACTTAACATGTCACATTAGTAAATTTGGACACCATCAACAAACAAAGTGACGGAAGGACAAACATGACTAATTTAAAATCTTTAAAGGATGAATTTGATAAAAAAAATTCAGAGACCAATTTGGAGAATGAGTGATTTTTCAGGAACTATTTTGACCATTTACTCGGAACCATTATTGCATGGTCATCACAGGGCAAGTGAATCTCACCCTTTCTACCAAACCCTACCAACCAGATGACTTGTGACCCAAGGAGGTCCACCCCAGACAGCCACAAAAACCCCTGGGCTGGCTGGGAAGCCTTAGACATTGATTCCAAAGGCTGTCAATTCGAAGTCATGGAAGTCGAATACGGTTACATGAGCGTGACTACAGTTATGGAAATCCCTTCACAGTTGGTTATGATAAGGAAACCATTGTTACATGGTCATTCCTGGGCAAATGGATCCCACCCTTCTAACATGATCCAATGCACCAACGACTTAACCAGGTTCATTATTTGGAGCGCATGCACCTGCATGTGAAAACAAACAAATATATCAAACTTGTAAATGGAAAGTACCAACAGACATAGGCACAATAGTCATGTATATATA
Organism: Arachis duranensis; assembly: GCF_000817695.3. Lineage (NCBI taxonomy): Eukaryota > Viridiplantae > Streptophyta > Magnoliopsida > Fabales > Fabaceae > Arachis > Arachis duranensis. Next base: position 15,909,541 of record NC_029777.3, read on the forward strand.
TATATATTAATTGTAGAATTTTATGCTTTTATTACTTTGATTCATTTAGTATATATAAATATTCCTTATATATTGTACCTTTGATCAGACTGAATATACACGAAACACTTTCTTTAATTTAGTCTCTTGTTTCTAACATGGTATCAAGAACATACGTTTTTTTTTCAATGAACATTTGTTCATAGCCCTTTGTTTTTCTTCTTCCGGCAGTGTTCTTTGGCTTCAATTTTCGATCCTTTCTCGACGCTTTGGTTCGTCGCCGGCAACCACGGCACGCGCCGTCTGAAGGTCGTCGTCCGTTTTGCTTCTTTTCCTTTTTCCAGACGCTTCCAGGACCGTCCGATCTCCACATCCACACCCAGGATTGACCCACGTGTCGTGAAGCCACGCCCCCAGCATCAGCGCCCACCCAGCATCGTTTGATCTTCAGCAACATCCACCGGTCCAGCGAGCGCCACGTGTCGCGGAATCAGCGTCTCTAGCAACTCGTGCT